>NC_037339.1:70985912-71044979 GCF_002263795.3 Bos taurus
GAGCGACTGAACTGAACTGAACTGAAAAAGTACATAGCAGCCTTTACAAGACTATTTCTACTTTATGAGCTTACTTGGGGTAATGTAATGCATGTCTTGGGACAGATGCTGATTCCTGACTTGAGAATTCATTTTGGGGGAAGCTACTACTTTTGGAGATGAATGCCTTGAACGTGAGACAAGGGAAAGAGGGAACATGGAAATAGCCCTCCTTCCTACTGGGAGCCAAATGGTTCCCATAACAGAACCACTTTGCCAGAATGTATTCTTGTAGGACTCAAAGTGAGCATATGCTAAGAGTTTAAAACTATGCCAAATTGGCAACATAGAACAGGAAGAGAAGGAAGCTCCTGGTAAATTCCTAGATAGACAATGGGAGGCTCTCCACAAGTTTTACTGATATTGACCTTGAAAGTACAAAAGCGGGAATGATCTTAAAAGATAGGTTTCCACTCAGTCAACTTCAGGTACCTGCCATAAGTTATGAAAACAGGTGTTTGGACCAAATCAGTCTTTAAAACCTGTTGCAACTTCACTCAAGTGGTATATTAAGGTAGAGAATATGAGGAGGAAATAGGGGAAAAAAAAAAAAAAGAACAGACAAAAGACTGGAAGCTCCAACAATGGTTGTTAGACATGCTCTGAAACAGCCTGAGGAAACTACCAGAGGAACCCAGATGAAAAGGGATGGACTTGTTATTACTGTGGAAAGGAGGGGCATCTCAATTGCCCTCAGGCATCTAAGCTGCCACCCCTGACTCAATGTCCGGACTGCAAAGGACTACACTGGAGAAGAGACTGTCCTCCAAAGGTGTAGGCCCCAGGGTTTGGACTCTCTAGACAATCAGGGACTGAAGGTGCCCAAGGGTCCCCACATAAGTCCCCATCCTAATTACACCTGAGGAACCCCAGGTATTAATGATGGTGGAGGACCAATTAGCTGATTTTTTGGAGGCACCAGGGACAACTTTCTCTGGGCTCACTGAGGCCCTGGTCCACTTTCCTCCTGATCCACTACTGTAATGGGGCTTTCTGGATGAGCCAAATGCTATTATGGCAGTCATCCTTTAAGTGGCAACTGGGATTCTGTGCTGTTTCTAATCTTGCCAGAGTCTCCCTCACCCGTTCTGGGGAAGGATATACTGAACAAGGGTCCAGGCCTCTGTTTTTCATGAATATGGAACCAGTTCTTTTTAATGGAACAAACTGTAAATCCTGGAGTGTAGACTGATAAAAAAATTGTGGGTCAAGTACAAAATGCTATTCCTGTAGTTGTCAAGCTCAAAAGACCCACACTTATTTTCACATCAAAAGCAGTACCCACTAAAGTCCAAGGTTGATGAATGGGCAAAATCTTACTGCACTGATTTCTCATGATGTAAGAGGGATCTTAAACTCTAAAGTTCAGAGCAACAATGCTCCACCTTTAATGTTCCTGTAAAAAAGGGAGTGCCAAAAGCTTGAGAAATACAGCTGTTCCTGGAGACCCCAATCTTCAAGAAAAGTTGAAAAGGCTAATGACATTTTTAAGAGACATCTGTGTAGTTTGATTGAGGAAACACAAGATAGTTAGTTTAAATTTTAACTCATAGCTTTAATGAGGGCTTGAATTGCCCCTAAAAAGAAAGGACTATCCCTATGGCAGGCCGTTTTTTGTGCACAGATATTGTCATAGATTCTAACGCCTTAGAGTCAACTATGTGACTCAGCTTTCAGCTTTTCAACAGACATTACAAGAACTCCGGGAGATGACCCCGACCCAGCCTCCATAATTGGTTTAATTGCTGGTCTGTGGAGCACTCCCCTCCTCATCAATTAAAGGTTTAACAGGTGGGTTTCTCCACTTTAAGGAAAGGACTTTCTTCAACTCTGAGAATACATTCACCAACAACGTCATCATATGTGACACCTCTTCTTGATCTGATGACATCTAACAATCCTAAGACGGACTGGTATAAATATGGACATAATGTGACTTTTAATTTTGATTATGGTTTAACATGGTTTAATGACTATTTTGCCTTACGTCTGTAACTGTAACTGGATTTATTTCTAATTGTCTGAAGACTTTTAAAGTACAAATGGTTGTCCAGGCTCATATGAGTGCCAGAATCTCCTCCAACTATTACTTGGGGCCCCTGGATCAAGACCCTAAATATGAGGGTTAGGAGAATATGTTGCCTCAACAATTTAGGGACCACAGCCCTCAATGAAAACAATGCCCCTTTCCCTTGGTGACATAATTATCCTAAAAGAAAAGAGAGGAATGAGAGGATAACAGCCAGGAAGGGCAGGGGTCTCCAAAGGGAGGAAATAGACTGCAAGTCTCAGACATTTCTTATCTCTTCCTTAAGTGGCAGAGGAAACAGACTCTTCATGGAAATGTTTTCTAAGCTATGCTAATGAAACTATGTATTTGCTTTGGAATTTGCCTTTCTTCAAAATGGTTCCACCTAAGACTACCTTTTTTCCTTTCCTCAAACCTTGCACTGATAATAGCTCAACAAACCAGGATTCATATCAATTGTTTCATGGCTGGGGGATGACATACCTCGTGACATTCCATTTCAAAAATGCATACTGTGGGAGAAAGCCCTGGTGAAACTCCATCAGCCTTGAGGCGTCTCTCTTATTTGATTAATAGCTTGCTTTCTAACAGACATAAAACAGATTGCTAAAACAAGTGGGAAGCAGGGGAGGGCATTCTCCACCCCCCTTCTGCTGTCTGTCAGAAGCTTTCTCTGTCTTTTCTCACTTTAATAAAACTCTGCCACACAAAAGCTCTTGAGTGATCAAGCCTGGTCCCTGGTCCCAAACCTAAACCTTCTTCTTTGGAGATCATGAATCCAACACTGCTCACTGTAAGCTGTCAATAGCAACCACACTTTCCAGTAGCACAAGAGAAGACTCTACACATGGACATCACAGATGGGTCAACACCGAAATCAGACTAATTTCATTCTTTGCAGTCAAAGATGGACAAGCTCTATACAGTCAGCAAAAACAAGACCAGGACCTGACTGTAACTCAGATCATGAACCCCTTATTGCCAAATTCAGACTTAAATTGAAGAAACTAGGGAAAACCACTAAACCATTGAGGTATGACCTAAATCAAATCCCTTGCAATTATGCAGTGGAAGTGACAAGTAGAGTCAAGGGATTAGATCTCATAGTGTGCTTGAAGAACTATGGATGAGGTTCATGACATTGTACAAGAGGCAGTGAACAAGAACATCCCCAAGAAAAAGAAATACAAAAAGGTAAAATGGTTGTCTGAAGAGGTCTTACAAATGGCTGTGGGAAGAAGAGACACTAAAGGCAAAGAGAAAAGGAAAGACATACCCATCGGAATGCAGAGTTTCAAAGAATAGCAAGGAGAGATAAGAAAGCCTTCCTCAGTGATCAATGCAAAGAAATAGAGAAAAATAATAGAATGGGAAAGACTTCAAGAAAATTAAAGATACCAAGGGGATATTTCAGGCAAAGATGGGCACAATAAAGGACAGAAATGGTATGGACCTAACAGAAGCAAAAGATATTAAGAAGAGGTGGCAAGAATACACAGAACTATACAAAAAAAAAAAGATCTTCATGACCTAATGACCTAGATAGGAATAATCGTGTGATCACTCACCTAGAGCCAGATATCCTAGAAAGCAAAGTCAAGTGGGCCTTGGGAAGCATCACTTCAAACAAAGGTAGTGGAAGTAATGGAATTCCAGTTGAGCTATTTCAAATCCTAGAAGATGATTCCTTGAAATTGGTGCACTCATTATGCCAGCAAATTTGGAAAACTCAGCAGTGGCCACAAGACTGGAAAAGGTCAGTTTTCATTTCAATCCCAAAGAAAGGCAATGCCAAAATATATTCAAACTACTGCACAATTGAACTCATCTCACAAGCTAGCAAAGTAATGCTTAAATTCTCCAAGCCTGACTTCAACAGTACGTGAACCATGAATTTCCAGATGTTCAAACTGGTTTTGGAAAAAGCAGAGGAACCAGAGATCAAATTGCCAGCATCCCTTGGATCAATGAAAAAGCAAGTGAGCTCCAGAAAAACATCTACTTCCGCTTTATTGACTATGCCAAAGCCTTTGCCTGTGTGGATCACAAAAAACTGTGGAATATTCTTCAAGAGATGGGAATACCAGACCACCTTATCTGACTCCTGAGAAATCTGTATGCAGGTCAAGAAGGAGCAGATAGAACTGGACAGGGAACAACACACTATTTCCAGATAGGAAAAGGAGTACATCAAGGCTTTTTTTTTTTTTTTTTAATTGTCACCCTGCTTATTTAACTTATATGCAGAGTATCTCATGTGAAATGCCAGCCTGGATGAAGCACAAGCTAGAATCAAGATTGTTGGGAGAAATTTCAATAACCTCAGATATGCAGAAGATAGCACCCATATGGCAGAAAGGAAAGAAGAACTAAAAAGCCTCTTGATGAAAGTGAAAGAGGAGAGTGAAAGAGCTGGCTTATGACTCAGCTTTCAGAAAACTAAGATCATGACATCTGGTCCCATCACTTCATGGCAAATAGATGGGGAAAAAATGGAAACAGTGACAGAGTTTATTTTCTTGGGCTCCAAAATCACGGCAGATATTGACTGGAGCCATGAAATTGAAAGATGCTTGCTCCTTGGAAGAAAAGCTATGACCAACCTAAGAAGTATATTAAGAAGCAGAGACAGTACTTTGCCATCAAAGATCTGTCTTGTCAAAGCTATGGCTTTTCCTGTAGTCATGTATGGATTGAGAGTTGGACTATAAAGAAAGCTGAGCAATGAAGAATTGATGCTTTTGAACTGTGGTGTTGGAGAAGACTCTTGAAAATCCCTTGGACAGCAAGGAGAGCCAACCAGACCATCCTAAAGGAAATCAGTCCTGAATATTCATTGGAAGGACTGTTCCTGAAGCTGAAATTCCAACGCTTTGGCCACCTGATGCAAAGAACTGACTCATTTTGGAAGAACCTGAGGCTGGGAAAGTTTGAAGACAGGAGGAGAAGGGGATGACAGAAGATGAGATGGTTGGATGACATCACCGACTCGATGGACATGTTTGAGTAAACTCTGGGAGTTGGTGATGGACAGGGAAGCCTGGCATGTTGCAGTCCATAGGGTCGCAAAGAGTCAGATATGACTGTGTGACTGAACTGAAATAAAACAATCTAGTAAAATATTATTTACTTGAAAAAAAATTAGAAAAAGTATAGATAAACTTGACTTCTAAATTTCTAGTTTCTGAATAAGCAAGGATTTAATTAATAACCAATTAGGGTGCTTACAGAAAGTATCCTAATGTGGGATTTTCACTTAATTATAATAGTTACTAACTACTTATGAAAAACACAATAGCAGATTATTTTGATTATTTATTTAGTTATTATTATAACTATTATAATATTTTTTATAATTTTGGAATTATTTTCAGGTGAGATTTAAGCTTACCTCTTTCAGAAAGAATTTGAAATTTAAAACGTGACAGTTTTTATCAAATGAAAAAGTTAAATTAAATAAGTCACTTCAGTTCAAATGGCAGAGTAGAAGGACATCTGCCCATCTGCTATGAGAGCACCAAAACTGCAACTACCTGTTGAACCTGTTGATCCACACAAGGACACTGAAGTACCACTAAGAAAAGGATACCCCACATCTAAAGTCAAAGAAGCTGCAACAAATGGTAGGAGAGGTGCAAACATCATAAAAATCTCATTCTATAACCACCATTTAGATGACCCAAAATCTGGAAGTTCTCCCACTGTTATGAAGATGCTGAGCCTCATGCCAGGCTTCAAAGCCTGGGGATCTGGCAAAGGGACTGGAAATCCCCAGGGAATATGACTTTGAAGCCTTGTGGCATTTGATTTCAAGATTTCCACAGGACTGGGAGAAATAGATACTCCACTCTTGGAGGGCACAAAGAAAATCTTGTGTGCACCAAGACTCAGGGGAAAGGAGTAAGTGACCAGACAAGAGACTGAACCAGACCTACCTGCTAGTGTTGGTGGGTCTCCTGTGGAGGTATGGGTTGGCAGTAGCTCACCATGAGGATGGACACACTGGCAGTAGCTGGACTCCTTTGGCATAGGTACTCTTAGAAGTCACAATTAACCCTACCACAGAGCCCATAAATCCTAGGGCTTGGTCCCCTCAGGTCAAACAGGGTGGAGCACAACCCCAACTATCAGCAGTTAACTGTATTAAAGTTATACTGGACATAGCATTGCCCACCAGAGCAAGATCTAGTTTTTCAAACCAGGAAGATAATACAAGACTTTTAGCCTCATCTACCAGAACACAGACAGAAAAAGCAAGAAGAACCACAATCCCTCAGCAACTAGAACCAAAATCACATTACAGGAAATTAACCAGGATGAAAAAGCAGAGGGTTTTGTCCCAGATTAAGGGATAAGATAAAACCCCAGAAAAACAGCTAAATGAAATGGAGACAGGAAAACTTCCAGAAAAAGAATCCAGAATAATGATAGTGAAGATGATCCAGGATCTCGAAAAAAGATGGAGACAAAAATCAAGAAGATACAAGAAATGATTTCCAAAGACCTAAAAGAACTAAAGAGCAAGCAAAGAGAGATGAACAATATATTAGAAGAAATCAATAACAGAATAACTAATGCAGATAAGTGACCTGGAGGACAGAATACTGGAAATCACAGCTACAGAACAAAATATAAGAAAAAAGATTGGAAAAAGATGAAGACAGCCTAAGAGACCTCTGGGACAACACTGAATACATGAACATTCACATTATAGGGGTCTCAGAAAGAGGAGAGAGAGAGAAAGGACCTAAGAAAATATTTGAAGAAATAATAGCTGAAAACATCCCTAACATGGAAAAGGAAATATTCAATGAAATCCAAGAGATGCAGAGGGTCCTGGGTAGGACAGACATATGGAGGAATACACCAAGACACATAGTAATCAAAATAATGAAAATTAAGACAAAGATCAAATACAAAAAGCAACACGGGAAAAACAACAAATAACATACAAGGGAATTTACATAAGGTTATCAGTTGATTTCTCAACAGAAACTCTATAAGCCAGAAGGGAATGGCAGGATATGTCTAAAGTGATGAAAGAGAAGAACCTGCAACCAAGAATATTCTAACCAGCAAGACTCTCATTCAGATTTGATGGAGAAATCAAAAGCTTTCCAGACCAGCAAAAGTTGAGAGAATTCAGTACAACCAAACCAGCTTTACAACAAATACTAAAGGAATTTCTCTAGACAAGAAATACAAGAGAAGGAAGACAATTTCACAAAATAACTCCCCGCCCCCCCACCAAAAGAAAAGAAAGAAAATGGTAATGGGATCATCAGATCAGATCAGATCAGATCAGTTGCTCAGTCGTGTCCGACTCTTTGCGATCCCATGAATTGCAGCATGCCAGGCCTCCCTGTCCATCACCAACTCCTGGAGTTCACGCAGACTCACGTCCATTGAGTCAGTGATGCCATCCAGCCATCGAATCCTCTGTCGTCCCTTTCTCTTGCCCCCAATCCCTCTCAGCATCAGAGTCTTTTCCAATGAGTCAACTCTTCTCATGAGGTGGCCAAAGTACTGGAGTTTCAGCTTTAGCATCATTCCTTCCAAAGAAATCCCAGGGCTGATCTCCTTTAGGATGGACTGGTTGGATCTCCTTGCAGTCCAAGGGACTCTCAAGAGTCTTCTCCAACACCACAGTTCAAAAGCATCAATTCTTCGGCTCTCAGCCTTCTTCACAGTCCAACTCTCACATCCATGCATGACCACAGGAAAAACCATAGCCTTGACTAGACGGACCTTTGTTGGCAAAGTAATGTCTCTGCTTTTCAATATGCTATCTAGGTTGGTCATAACTTTCCTTCCAAGGAGTAAGAGTCTTTTAATTTCGTGGCTGCAGTCACCATCTGCAGTGATTTTGGAGCCCAGAAAACTAAAGTCTGACACTGTTTCCACTGTTTCCCCATCTATTTCCCATGAAGTGATGGGACCGGATGCCATGATCTTCGTTTTCTGAATGTTGAGCTTTAAGCCAACTTTTTCACTCTCCACTTTCACTTTCATCAAGAGGCTTTTTAGTTCCTCTTCACTTTCTGCCATAAGGGTGGTGTCATCTGCATATCTGAGATTATTGATATTTGTCCTGGCAATCTTGATTCCAGCTTGTGTTTCTTTCAGTCCAGTGTTTCTCATAATGTACTCTGCATGTAAGTTAAATAAACAGGGTGACAATATACAGCCTTGATGTACTCTTTTTCCTATTTGGAACCAGTCTGCTGTTCCATGTCCAGTTCTAACTGTTGCTTCCTGACCTGCATACAAATTTCTCAAGAGGCAGATCAGGTGGTCTGGTATTCTCTTTCAGAATCTCTTTCGGAATTTTCCACAGTTTATTTTGATCCACACATATCACTAATTTCCTTAAATACAAGTGGATTAAATGCACCAAACAATACAGAGAACAGGTGGGCATGTGAGAACATGTGCATGCATGCACTTCCACTTACCACATCAGTCTACATAACACCCTAAATTACATGTAATTATTTTATATTGTTAAGTTAATAATGTTTCCATTATGGCTTACAATTGTAATTATCTTTTTTTTTTTTTTTTGGTCTGGCTAATAATTGTGAAAACTGATAAACATATTTTACTATAGTGATTATGTAACTATTATTCACTTCATACCATTGTATCATGATTGGTCAACAGAAATCAATAGAATTCTATATAACTAAAACTACTGTTTACTAGGAAAGCTTGTAACCACTTTTTAAAATCCAGATGCATAACAGAATTATCTTGGAATTGTTTGAAAAATACAAATGCCCAGGTACTGCTATTCTTCTCCAAAGCACTAGATGCATTTCTAATGAATAGTTAAATGGACAACATCATGATCTTTTATCTAGTTTGTTTTACTTTTTCTATTTCATATTCAATGATTTCATTTCATTTAGTTTATGTTTTCAATTTCCAAATCTTTTCATTTTAGTTGTTTTTTTCTCAAGACTTTATCAGGTATAGTAGAAAAGCTTGTGTGTGTGTGTGTGTGTGTGTGTGTGTATACATATATATATAATGTATAATATAATATATGTGTAGTTTAGAAAATTTATGAATCTTTGCTTAACTAAAAAAAAATGTATGATATATTTACTCCACTTGTTTGACTTAGTGTGAAGAGAATGCTAGATTTCTAATAAGTATTCACTCCAAACTTTGATATAGTTCCATGTATTTTGGCATCTAGTACTACTGCAAAAAGTATAGAAAATTTATTGTCTCAGTGATTTTAAAAATAATTGAATGAGGCTTGACACTTCTAGTCCAATTCTGAGAATATAAAGAAATACTATGCTATTAATAAATGTAAAATTAACAAGTGATACAGTATTATAACTAAAGTACAGATTTTGTTCAGATTTCACAAAGTTTCATGCTAGTGTCCCTTATTTGTTTCCATACCTTATTCAAGACTCCATGTTGCATTTAATTGCATGGAGCAGCTTCAGTTGCATGCAAAAATCCTGGAAAATTCTCTTTTCATTTTTATTGCATTACAAGTATTTTTCTAATTTTCTGTGCCATGGCTTCTTAGATACACCCTTTATTTAAAAGTGGACATTCAATTTCCAATTAATGGGATTTTGTTTAAAGTATCTTTAATATTAATGACTCATTTTGCTACTAACTTCTCATTTAAATGTTTTCTTCTCTGCAATCATACTGTTATTGTTTTTTGTTTGTTTGTTTGTTTGTTTTTCAGTCTAAGTTTGTTGAGGCTTTCGATGGCTAAGTTGAAGATCTCTCTTAGTAAATGTCACATTGCACTTGAAAATATGGGAATATCTTTTGATATTGGTTGCTAACATAATTCCACATGATAAGAGAACAAACTCTGTATGATGTCAACACCTTTAGACTACGAGATTTTTACACCTTGTTTTATGTCCCTGGGGCTTCCCTTGTTTGTCAGACAGTAAAGAAACTGTCTGAAATGCAGGAGACCCACATTTGCTCCCTGGGTTGAGAAGATTCCCTGGAGAAGTAAATGGCAACCTACTTCAGCTTCTTGCCCAGAGAATCTCCATGTACAGAGAAGCCTTGTGGTTTACAGTCCATGGGTCTCAAAGAGTCAGACACAACTGCATCACTAACACTTTCTCTTTCACTTTCACATAAGTTCATGGATATGTTCCAGTGTCTCCTACTTCACAGTTTATGGGAATTTGAATAGATTTTTTATCCTATTGTTATGTGAAAATTGTATAAATCTTAATTATGTTAAATTGGTTCACAGTGCTTTTCTGGACAAATATATCCTTCTACTTCTCTGCTAATTTTTCTCCTATTAACTTTTTTTTTTTTTTCTCCTATTAACTTTTGAGAGTTTGATATTGAAACTCAAACTAAAATGTTTAATTTATCTACTAAAAAAAACAATGCAATATACAGTAAAACTATATGTAACCTTGTTCTGTATTTTCCAAGTCTCCCTTAAATGTGTTATCATACTTTCATAATTCAAGAAAAAGTTAAAAAATAGAAAGCAAAACATTGTAAGAGAAATAAATTAGAAATACATAATTAAAATATTAATAGGAATTCATTATTAATATTGAATAGTCATTAAAAATTGTATCCAGGGATTGTTGATATTTATGTTTGATAAATAACTAATGAAATTAAATAACACTAAGTTTCTTTGTATTACATGGCTGAATGACATTACTAATTGAAGATTTAGTTTTTGTCCCTGGTTTCCCAGTTGTACACCACAAAATTTGGTAAGATAAATCTAAGAGTAATTCATTAAGATGCTAGATAGTATAAGAAAAGAAAATTATATGTCAATATATCTGATGAGCAGAGATATAACAATATTGAATAAAATACTGACAAGCCAAGTTCCACAGAACAGTAAGAGGATTATGTACCATGATCAAAAGAGCTTTGTTACTGGGATGCAAGTACAGTATAATACATGCAAATCAATACACTGTATTAACAGAATGAGAGCAAAAATCATATAAGTATCATAAAAATAAGTAAAAACATTTAATAAAATTCAATATCCTTTGTGATAAAAACTCTTAACAAATTAAGAATAGAAGGAGTGTACCATTACATAATGGGCATCCCTCTGCCTCAGCTGGTACAGAATCCGCCTGCAATGTGGAAGGACCTGGGTTGGGAAGATCCCCTGGAGAAGGGAAAGGCTCCCCACTCGAGTATTCTTGCCTGGAGAATTCCATGGACTGCATAGTCTATGGTGTCACAAAGACAACTACCTAATAAAGGTCATATATTTCAGGCTCAGAGCTAACATCATACTCAATGGCAAAAACCAAACATTTTTTTTGTAATATCAGGAATGTCAAGAGTGTTCACTTTTATAACTTTTTTCAATAGTATTAGAATTTCTAGCCAGGAAAATTAGGCAAAATAATAAATAAAAGTCAACCAAATAGAAATGGAAGAAGCATAATTGTGTCTATTTGCAGAGGACATAATTTCATATGAAGAAAATCTTAGAAACTACAACAGAAAAGGAATACAATGAATAAATGAATTCAGTAAAATTTTAGGATACAAAATCAACATGCAAAACTTAGTTTTGTCCCTGTACACTAACAATAAGCTACTCCCCCCTCCCAAAATTATGAAAACAATTTTGTTTACAATATCAACAAAAGGGTGATATGTGCAGGAATAAATTTAACCAAGGAGGCAACGTACCTGTACACTAACAACTGTGAAACAATAATTACAAAAAATGAAGACACAAATAAATGGGAAGACTTTCATGTTCATGAATTAGAAGAATTAATATTAAAACATGCCCAAGAAAAAGAAATGCAAAAAGGCAAAATGGCTGTCTGAGGAGGCCTTACAAATAGCTGAGAAAAAAGAGAAGTGAAAGGCAAAGGAGAAAAGTAAAAGTGTATCCATCTGAATGCAAAGTTCCAAAGAATAGCAAAGAGAGATAAGAAAGTCTTCCTAAGTGAGCAAGGTAAAGAAATAGAGGAAAACAATAAAATGGGAAAGACTAAATAGTTTTTCAAGAAAATTAAAGCTATCAAGGGAGTATTTCATTCAAAAATAGGCACAATAAATGACAGAAAAAGTACAGACATAACAGAAGCAGAAGATATTAAACAGAGGTGGCAAGAATATACAAAAGAAATAATAATAATAATGATCCAAATAACAAGATGGTGTGAGCACTCACCTAGAGACAGACATCCTGGAGTGTGGAGTCAAAAGGGCCTTAGGAAGCATCACTATGAACAGGCAGCTATTTCAAATCCTAAAAGATGATGCTGTCAAAGTGCTACAGTCAATATGCCAGCAAATCTCAAAACTCAGCCATGGCCACAAGACAGGAAAAGGTCAGTTTTCATTCCAATCCCAAAGAAAGTCAGTGCCAAAGAATGTTCAAACTACCACACAACTGCAGTCATTTCACACAGTAACAAGGTAATGCTCAAACTCCTCCAAATGAGGCTTCAACAGTACAAACTGAATTTAGAAAAGGCAAAGGAATCAGAGATCAAATCGCCAACATCCTTTGGATCGTACAAAATGCAAGAAAATTCCAGAAATCATCTACTTCTTCCTCATTGAATACGTGAAAGCCTTTGTCTGTATGGATCATGAAAACTGTGGAAAATTTTTAAAGATATGGGAATACCAGACCATCTTATCTGCCTCCTGCTAAGCCTGTATGAAGGTCAAGATGCAACAATTAGGAATGAACATGGAACAATGGACTAGTTCAAAATTGGGAAAGGAGTGGATCAAGGCTATATATTGTCACCCTGCTTATTCAAATTTAATGCAGAGTATATCATTGGGAATGTTAGGCTGGATGAAGTACAAGCTGTAATTAAGATTGTCAGGAGAAATATGCAGATGATACCACCATTATGGCAGAAGGCAAAGAGGACCTGAAGAGCCTCTTGTTGAAGGTGAAAGAGAAGAGTGAAAATTTGGCTTAAAACTCAACATTCAAAAAACTAAGACAATAACATCCAGTGCCATCACTTCATAGCAAGTAGATGGGAAACGATGGAAACAGTGACAGATTTTATTTTCTTGGACTCCAAAATCATGGCAGATGGTGACTGAAGCCATGAAATTAAAAGATGCTTGCTCTTTGGAAGAACAGCTACAAGAAAGCTTCACAGTGCATTAAAAAGCAGAGACATTACTTTGTTGACATTTAGTCATCTAGACCCTTCTAGTCAAAGATCTCGTTTTTCCAGTAGTCATGTATGGATGTTAGAGCTGGACCAAAAAGAAGTCTGAGGGCCAAAAAATTGATGCTTTTGAACTGTGGTATTGGAGAAGGCTCTTGAGAGTCCCCTTGACTTCAATGAGATCAAACCAGTCAATCCTACAGGAAATCAGTCCTGAGTATTCATTGTAAAGTTTGATGCTGAAGCTGCAAAACTTTAGCCACCTGATGAGAAGAGCTGACTCATTGGAAAAGACCCTCATACTGGGAAAGATAGAAGGCAGGAGGAGAAAGGGATGACAGAAGACGAGATGGTTGGATGGTTTCACCGATTCAATGGAGATGATTTCAATCAAGATGGTGAAGGACAGGGAACCCTTGTGTGCTGCAGTCATGGGGTCACAAAGAGTTGGACACAAGTGAATGACTGAAAAGCAACAACAAAAATATTGATGTGTCCATATTACCCAACCCAACCTGCAGGTTCAATTTGATTTCTATGAACATTTTAATGGTATTTTCCCACAGAAATGGGAAAAACAATTGCTAAAAGCATTTTGAATCACAGAAGTCTTCAGGTGGCTAAAGCAATTTTGAGTAAGAAGACACTGTGAGAAGCATCGCACTTCTTGATTTCTGTGTTACAAAGTTGTAGTAATTAAAACAGTATGGTCTTGCATAAAGCAGGCATATAAACCAATAGAACAGAATAGATAACACAGAAATAAATGAATGTATACACAATCAACCAAAGGAAGATTTTTTACCATTGAGCCACTGTGGAAGCCCAATATAATAATAATAATAATACTCTTATTTTACAGTATTTGTTATATGTAGATTCTTGAAAACAAAGTTGAATTCACAGAACCAGAAAATATCATGGCTGTTGTCCAGGGCTCTGGGGTAAGGGAAGTGGGGAGATGTTGGTCAAAGGACACAGATTTCAGTTATAAGATGAATACGTTTGTAGGAAGTAATATACACAGCATAGTGACATAGTTAATACTAGTGTACTGTATATTTGAAATTTGCTAAGAGGGAAGCCTGGCATGCTGCAGTCCATGGGGTCACAGTCATATACGACCAAGCGACTGAACTGAACTGAATTGAAAAGAGTAAATCTTATGTGTTCTGTTTAGGAAAAAAAAAAAGTAACTATGTGAAATGGTGTAGATGTGTACTTGAATTTGATAATCATTTTACAATGTATACATTTCAAATTTATACTTAAAAATATATTTTTATTTTTCAATTGCATCTAATAAAGCTGGACAAATAAATAAAAATTGAAATCCATATGAAAATGGAAGTTAAAATTAATGCTGCACATTTTAGCATAGGGATAAGAACCATCTGATTGTAGGTATTATTTGATCTTCTTAATATGATTTACTCCATCTACTTTTCAGTGAAATTACCAATTCAGTTTAGAGTCAATTGTGACTTGAGGGAGTGTGTAACTGCAGTAAAAACACACAATTTAAACTATTTTGCTCTTGATCAGAACATAATTGATAATGTTGTCTTTTGGATACATGTATTTATTTTTCTTAATTTCTGAAAAACTTTCTATTAACATTAATTAACTTCATTATTTCTCCATAATTAGACCTAAGAAAACATAGGAATCTACTACTGAGCGGTTGGCTGTATTTCTCAAGCACTGAGTACAAACCATCCAGTCAAACCTTCTCTACATTCTGGCGTGTCTGAAAATTTCTAAATGAAAGTAATATCAGTATTTTGGCAAAAACTATGAATCAAATATGAATGCTACTTAGAATTATTGTTTAATAAAACTTTGCTTAAAATACAATATTACATTTATAAATTTTATTTATTTATTTTTTTCTGACTAAGCATTTACTTTTTTTTTAAATTTTATTTTATTTTTAAACTTTACATAATTGTATTAGTTTTGCCAAATATGGAAACGAATCCGCCACAGGTATACATGTGTTCCCCATCCTGAACCCTCCTCCCTCCTCCCTCCCCATACCATCCCTCTGGGTCGTCCCAGTGCACTAGCCCCAAGCATCCAGTATCGTGCATCAAACCTGGACTGGCAACTCGTTTCTTACATGATATGTTACATGTTTCAATGTCATTCTCCCAAATTTTCCCACCCTCTCCCTCTCCCACAGAGTCCATAAGACTGTTCTATACATCAGTGTCTCTTTTGCTGTCTTGTACACCGGGTTATTGTTACCATCTTTCTAAATTTCATATATATGGGTTAGTATACTGTATTTATGTTTTTCCTTCTGGCTTACTTCACTCTGTATAATAGGGGTTGTCATACTTCCTTATCACTACTCTCCTGCTGCTGCTAAGTCACTTCAGTCGTGTCCTACTCTGTGCGACCCCATGGACAGCAGCCAACCAGGCTCCCCCGTCCCTGGGATTCTCCAGGCAAGAACACTGGAGTGAGTTGCCATTTCTTTCTCCAATGCATGAAAGTGAAAAGTGAAAGTCAAGTCACTCAGTCGTTTCTGACTCTTAGCGACCCCATGGACTGCTGCCTACCAGGCTCCTCTGTCCATGGGATTTTCCAGGCAAGAGTACTGGAGTGGGTTGCCGTTGCCTTCTCCATATCACTACTCTACAGAGTCATTATTCTTTATTTTATATAATGATTTTAGCTTTTATCTTCCTATTCCAGTTTTATTTCACCTATAAATATTTATTTCATCTATTTGCATTTATGTTTGCAAATCATCATGAATCTGTTTTTGATATGAGTTATAAAATATAAATGAATAGTGGGTATCTTTAGCTAGATATTGGCATCGTTGAATTCATTTAAATCAATATATTCTGATAAGTTTGTGCTAATTGATTTTTTTCTGAGGAACTCACAATTCTAATTTTTCATCAAGGAGAAGTTAACTTAGTTCCCTGTGGCTATGAATAATGATCAGACAAAGTTGGCTTCAATATTATGGACACATATAATGTTTTCTAAAAACTGTTTTATTTTTTTGTCATTCTGCCTTTATTGAGTAGTAAGAACTAAGTAATAGTTTTGTACACTAAATGAACAAGAGGAAGATAATTTGAAATGTTCTATGCAAATATAATGTCTAGAAATATAACAAAATAAAAATATAGTCTCAAAACTACTTAAACTAAAATTTCTTTTCTTTTTTTTTTTTTTTTGTGGTTCAGTTAAACATACTTCTTTTTTTTTAGTTGAAGTATGTTTGACTTAAAGTATTGTTAGTTTCAGATGTACAGCTCAGTGATTCAGATTTTGCATATTATATCCCATTTAAGATTATTACAACATGATGGGTATAATTCCCTTCACTATACAATATATTTTTGTTGTTTAACTATTTTATATATAGTAGTTTATAGCTATTAATTCCATACTCATAATTTGTCCCCCTCAATCTCTCTCTCCTTTGGTAACCATAAATTTGTTTTATGTCCGTGACTTTGTTTCTGATTTATATACAGATTCATTTGTGTTATTTTTTTAGAATCCACATATAAGTGATATCACATAGTGTTTGTCTTTTACTTCAGTGGGTATAATATTCTCTATCCATGTTGTTTCAAATGAAAATATTTCATTCATTTTTTGGGGGGGCTGGGTAATATTTTATTGTATATTGATAGTACACTACATAATCTTAAGCCAACTGTCTGTTGGTGGGTAGGTACCTGGGTTGCTTCCATGTCTTGGCTATTGTAAATAGCGTTGCTATAAACATGGATGCATGCATCTTTTCAAGTTAGTGTTTTCATTTTTTCTGAGTATTTACCTAAGAGTAGAATTGCTGGATTATATGGTAGATTTATTTTCAGCTTTTTAAGGAACCTCCTTACTGTTCTCCACAGTATTAATTTACTGTCTCATAATCAGTGAAGGAGAGGTTCTGATTCCACACACCCTGTCTAGCATGTATTATTTGTAGACATTTTGATCATGACCATTATGATTGGTGTGAGTTGATACCTCATTGTAGTTTTGATTTGCTTGTCTTATCACCGACTCGATGGACATGAGTTTGAGTGAACTCAAGGAGTTGGTGATGGACGTGGAGATCTGGCATGCTGCGATTCATGGGGTCACAAAGAGTTGGACACAACTGAGCGACGGAACTGAACTGAACTAAACTGAACTGAATAATTATTTGGAACAGACTGGTTCCAAATAGGAAAAGGAGTACGTCAAGGCTGCATATTGTCACCCTCCTTATTTAACTTATATGCAGAGTACATCATGAGAAACGCTGGGCTGGAAGAAGCACAAGCTGGAATCAAGATTGCCAGGAGAGATATCAATAACCTCAGATATGCACACAACACCACCCTTATGGCAGAAAAGTGAAGAGGAACAAAAAAGCCTCTCGATAAAAGTGAAGGAGGAGAATGAAAAAGTTGGCTTAAAGCTCAACATTCAGAAAACTAAGATCATGGCATGAAGTCCCATCATTTCATGGGAAATAAATGGGGAAACAGTGGAAATACTGTCATACTTTACTTTTTTGGGCTCCAAAATCACTGCAGATTGTAATTTCAGCCATGAAATTAAAAGACGCTTGTTTCTTGGAAGGAAAGTTATGACCAACCTCAGATCAGATTAGATCAGATCAGTCACTCAGTTGTGTCCGACTCTTTGCTACCCCATGAATCGCAGCGTGCCAGGCCTCCCTGTCCATCACCAATTCCCGGAGTTCACTCAGACTCACGTCCATCGAGTCAGTGATGCCATCCAGCCATCTCATCCTCTGTCTTCCCCTTCTCCTCTTGCCCCCAATCCCTCTCAGCATCAGAGTCTTTCCCAATAAGTCAACTCTTCGCATGAGGTGGCCAAAGTACTGGAGTTTCAGCTTTAGCATCATTCCTTCCAAAGAAATCCCAGGGCTGATCTCCTTTAGGATGGACTGGTTGGATCTCCTTGCAGTCCAAGGGACTCTCAAGAGTCTTCTCCAACACCACAGTTCAAAAGCATCAATTCTTCAGCGCTCAGCCTTCTTCACAGTCCAACTCTCACATCCATGCATGACCACAGGAAAAACCATAGCCTTGACTAGACGGACCTTTGTTGGCAAAGTAATGTCTCTGCTTTTCAATATGCTATCTAGGTTGGACATAACTTTCCTAAAGGAGTAAGTGTCTTTTAATTTAATGGCTGCAGTCACCATCTGCAGTGATTTTGGAGCCCAGAAAACTAAAGTCTGACACTGTTTCCACTGTTTCCCCATCTATTTCCCATGAAGTGGTGGGACCAGAAAACCAGATCTTCGTTTTCTGAATGTTTAGCTTTAAGCCAACTTTTTCACTCTCCACTTTCACCTTCATCAAGAGGCTTTTTAGTTCCTCTTCACTTTCTGTCATAAGGGTGGTGTCATTTGCATATCTGAGGTTATTGATATTTCTCCTGGCAATCTTGATTCCAGCTTGTGTTTCTTCCAGTCCGGCGTTTCTCATGATGTACTCTGCATATAAGTTAAATAAACAGGGTGACAATATACAGCCTTGACATACTCCTTTTCCTATTTGGAACCAGTCTGTTGTTCCATGTCCAGTTCTAACTGTTGCTTCCTGACCTGCATACAAATTTCTCAAGAGGCTGGTCAGGTGTTCAGGCTGGTCAGGTATTCCCATCTCTTTCAGGATTTCCCACAGTTTATTGTGATCCACAGTCAAGGGCTTTGGCATAGTCAATAAAGCAGAAATAGATGTTTTCCTGGAACTCTCTTGCTTTTTCCATGATCCAGCGGATATTGGCAATTTGATCTCTGGTTCCTCTGCCTTTTCTAAAACCAGCTTGAACATCAGAAAGTTCACGGTTCACATATTGCTGAAGCCTGGCTTGGATAATTTTGACCATTACTTTACTACCGTGTGAGATGAGTGCAATTGTGTGGTAGTTTGAGCATTCTTTGGCATTGCCTTTCTTTGGGACTGGAATGAAAACTGACCTTTTCCAGTCCTGTGGCCACTGCTGAGTTTTCCAAATTTGTTTGCATATTGAGTGCAGCACTTTCACAGCATCATCTTTCAGGGTTTGAAATAGCTCAACTGGAATTCCATCACCTCCACTATTTTTGCTCCTAGTGCTGCTTCCTAAGGCCCACTTGACTTGACATTCCAAGATGTCTGGCTCTAGGTGAGTGATCATACCATCATGATTATCTTGGTTGTGAAGATCTTTTTTGTATTGATATTCTGTGTATTCTTGTCACCTCTTCTTAATATCATCTGCTTCTGTTAGGTCCACACCATTTCTGTCCTTTATCGAGCCCATCTTTGTATGAAATGTTCCCTTGGTATCTCTAATTTTCTTGAAAAGATCTCTAGTCTTTCCCATTCTGTTGTTTTCCTCTATTTCTTTGCACTGATCACTGAGGAAGGCTTTCTTATCTCTTTTTGCTATTCCTTGGAACTCTGCATTCAAATGCTTATATCTTTCCTTTTCTTCTTCGCTTTTCACTTCTCTTCTTTTCACAGCTATTTGTAAGGCCTCCCTAGACAGCCAGTTTGCTTTTTTGCATTTCTTTTCCATGGGGATGGTCTTGATCCCTGTCTCCTGTACGAATGTCACGAACCTCATTCCATAGTGAGAAATAGATTTAAGGGCCTAGATCTGATAGATAGAGTGCCTGATGAACTATGGAATGGAATGACCAACCTAGAAAGTATATTCAAAAGCAGAGACATTACTTTGCCAACAAAGGTCCATCTAGTCAAGGCTATGTTTTTTCCAGTAGTCATGCATGGATTGAGAGTTGGACTGTGAAGAAAGCTGATCGCCGAAGAATTGATGCTTTTGAACTGTGGTGTTGGAGAAGACTCTTGAGAGTCCCTTGGACTGCAAGAAAATCCAAACAGTCCATCCTAAAGGAGATCAGTCCTGGGTGTTCATTGGAAGGATTGATGTTGAAGCTGAAACTCCAATACTTTGGCCACCTCATGTGAAGAGTTGACTCATTGGAAAAGACTGATTCTGGGAGGGATTGGGGGCAGGAGGAGAAGGGGATGACAGAGGATGAGATGGCTGGATGGCATCACTGACCTGATGGACGTGAGTCTGAGTGAACTCCGGGAGTTGGTGATGGACAGGGAAGCCTGGCGTGCTGCAATTCATGGGGTCACAAAGAATCAGACATGACTGAGTGACTGAACTGAACTGAACTTTTGTAGCAAATTACTACAGACTTAACAATACTAACTTATTTATTACCTTAAAATTTTAAAAGTCAGAAATCTGAAATGGGCCTTGTGGGATAAATCATGGACGTGGCAGAGCTGTGTTCCTCCTGAAGACTCTGGGTCTTTTCCAGCTGCCTTTTCCAGCTTCTGGGGGCCCTGACATTCTTCACAAGGAGCCCCTTCCTCTCATCAATCCAGCCTCTCTTTCTTTCATCAACTATCCTGTTCCAGCTATGACTCTTTGCTTATTTTTATAAGTACCTTTGTAATTACATTGAACTCTCTCCTATAAGCTAGAGAAATCTTCACATTTCAAATTCTTTAATCACATAGGCAGAGATCCTTTTGCAATGCAAAGATAGCATATTCACAGATTTCATGCATTCAAAAGAGATCTTTGGGAGTCAGCATATCACAAATAGACAGTATATATTTCCTCATTAGTTATAAAATAATGTCCTAAGCAAAAGAACTCATTTATAGGATCATATCATAGGTGATAATTTCATAAAAGTCAGGGAAAAAAAAAAAACACAACATATCCACATATCTTCATTTTGAATCCATCACAGTTCTTTCACATACTTGTTTTACTCTTGGTATGGTTTTAGACTTTCAGCTAATATTTGGTGTGCATGTTCCAAGGAATATAATTGTTTATCTTGGTCTGGTAGTAAATTAAAATAGGATAAATATGAGCATAAATTAAATATGTATGACATATTTGATATTAGTAATCCCATTATATTTGTTTTTATTTTTAATTTGTAGTTAATTAGACTTTCACTTGTTTATTACTTTCATACCTTAAGAACGGATAAAATCTAAGTTATATTGAATAAACATTAATGTAAACAAATGTAAAAGATTTTCTTTTTGATAATATTGACAAATTTGTTGATTTGCTGATATTTAAGCCTATATTTCTGGAATTTTGTTATTTTAAAAATTATAGTAGTTTAAATGACCCATATTATTATAGATTTACCTCTTAATCATTCACCCTTCAGGATCTATGCATACACACCTAGATCTACCTCTCAAATAGATGACTACCTGTTGGAACAGTAAACATGAGTTGTTCAAGGCAGGGTTTTTGCCTTCACTCCCTATCCTTTTATTTCTCTACCCTTACACCTAAAACAATGCCCAAAACCTAGCACTCAAAGGCATTTATTGAATAAAACAAACAAGCAAACAAACAAAAAAAACACTAAATATAATGATAATTATTCTAGGACATTTTTTCCTTTATTGTTATTGTTCATTTAAAAGTTTCCATTGATGAATGCATAACTATCTCCTTGAGAAAATATTTTTACTAGACAAAGCAGTAGCATATCTTAAGGGTTTCAATATAAATGTTATATGTTGGGTTAAAATAGTGGATCTATTATTGATCATATTACTGATCAAAAACTTGGTATATCATTAATATATTCACAACAAGAAACCACATTTTTCTTAAAAAATTGTTGTTGAAATTTCAAGATATAGCTAAAGTGTTATTTAGTTCACTGAAAGCTTTTTTAAAAATTCAATGGCAAAAAAACAAACACACGTCTGGAAGTGACATTAGTGTTTGCAGTGCATTCTGGTTTTTAATAGAGATGCTATCAAATTTAAGCAGGATCCATCCAGCTATGATCAATTATCAGCTATTCAGCAAAGCATTTTATTACTGTCAAGATACTTGGCAAAGTAAAATGTGTCATTGACTGTTGTTAGACTATGCACAGATGCTTCTAACAACCAAAAAGAAATGACAATTAAAGAAGGTTTAGATAAATATATTTTTCACTCTCTTAGGCTATGATTCAGCTATTCTAAAACATTTATTTCATGATGACTTTGTCATTTATTTTTCTGTTCTCAAAATTTTGTTATATTGCAACACATTGTCAAAGTCTGTCCTTGAAGAGAGAAATGTAGGATATATAAATGCACTTGGTACACACTAAAATTAGTGTGGCATGCTTTTCTAGACTTGGTAGAAAAGAAACATCAAATATCATATAATTAGCTAAGTAACGTAAAGTGATGAATCTTTTAATGAATTTGGTAATTATTGATATATGTATTTAGAACCCGTACTACTCAACTCTGCAGAAGAAAACTTGGTATGATAAATTCCCCTTAAATAATTTGTTGTAGAAGATCAGCTCGCAGTTTCTTGATCCATATTTTAAAGTTGCTGTTATGTATCCTAGAAAATGTAAAAAAATATAATAATAAGGGTGAAATAAATTTATAATAAGTATTTAGAGAAATAGGGATATATGGGTTTTATTTGTTCATGGAAAATTTTCATCAATTTATTACTTTCTGATGTACTTTCCCATGACACACTTTGAATTCATCTGTGATTGCAGCTCAGTAAATATCATGTAAACTTAGAAATTAGTTAATATTTCCAAAAGGAATTTAATTCCTTTTGGAATTAAATAGAAAATGATAGAAAAATAATTCTATAGCACTTTCTTTTCATGAATACTTATTATGTATCTTCAGTTTGTGGAAAATACATATAAAATAAACAATGACTAGGAATAAATTTTCACCTGAAAAGTGGTAACCTAGTTATTTCTATTTATAAAGCAATAATAACATGTTGGGAGATGGACAATTCTGCCCTCAAACATTTATTTTTTTCAACAAAATAAACATCTATTTTTTTTTGCCCTTGTTAATAAAGTTGAATCTATTAAATATTATAGTAACTTGTGCACATAAACCTTGAGAAGACGTATAGTGAACGAGGATCCAGGGTTAGTAATGAGACCTTCAGAAATTTGTAGTGTTCTTGGACAAATCATTTTCATAATATTCCGTAGGCCTACAGTGTGGTGCTGGTGGTGATAGTTGTAAATGTATAAATTGAATGTTTCTATGGTAAATACTTTCAAAACTTTATGCTGTGCTGTACTTAGTCATTCAGTTGTGCCCGATTCTGCAACACCATAGACTGTATCCTACCAGGCTCCTCTGTCCATGGGGATTCTCCAGGCAAGAATGCAAGAGTGGGTTGCCATGCCCTTCTCCAAGGGATCTTCCAAACTCAGGAATTGAAGCAAGATCTCCTGCATTTCAGGCAGATTCTTTACCAACTGAGCCACCAGGGAAGCACAAGAATACTGGGGTGGGTAGGCTATCCCTTCTCCAGGGGACCTTTCTGACCCAGGAATTGAACTGGGGTCTCCTGCATTTCAGGCTGATTCCTTACCAGCTGTGCTACCAGGGAAGCTCTAAAACACTTTATACATATTGCTTAGTTATTTCATCTTAAAAAAAAAATTATGTATTATATCCCCAGTTGGGGGCTTCCCATGGAGAAGGAAATGGCAACACACTCCAGTGTTCTTGCCTGGAGAATCCCAGGGACAGGGGAGCCTGGTGGGCTGCCATCTATGGGGTCGCACAGAGTCAGACACGACTGAAGTGACTTAGCAGGGGGCTTCCCAAGTGGCTCAATAGTAAAAAATCTGCCTGCCAATGCAGGAGATGCAGGAAATGCAGTTTGATTCCTGAGTCAGGGAGATACCCTGGAGGAAGAAATGGCAACCCACTCCAGGGTTCTTGCCTGAAGAATCCCATGAACAGAGGAGCCTGGTGGGATATAGTTCATAAGTTCGCAGAGTCGGACACAGTTGAGGAACTGAGCATGCACACACTATACCCCCATTTAAGAAATCAGGCTTTTGCACAACGAAGGAAACCATAAGCAAGGTGAAAAGACAGCCTTCAGAATGGGAGAAAATAATAGCAAATGAAGCAACTAACAATGAATTAATCACAAAAATATACAAGCAGCTCATGCAGTTCAATTCCAGAAAAAAATAAAAGACCCAATCAAAAAATGGGCCAAAGAACTAAACAGATGTTTCTCCAAAGAAGACATACAGATGGCTAACAAACATATGAAAAGATGCTCAGCATCACTCATTACCAGAGAAATGCAAATCAAAACCACAGTGAGGTATCATCTCACGCGAGTCAGAATGGCTGCTAGTAAAAAATCTACAAACAATAAATCCTGGAGAGGGTGTGAAGAAAAGGGAACCCTCTTACACTGTTGGTGGGAATGTAAAACTAGTACAGCCACTATGGAGAACAGTGTAGAGATTGCTTAAAAAACTGGAAATAAAACTGCCATAGGACCCAGGATTCCCACTGCTGGGTATACACACCGAGGAAACCAGAATTGAAAGAGACACATTTACCCCAATGTCCATGGCAGCACTGTTTAAAGCAACCTAGATGTCCATTGGCAGATGAACTATAAGAAAGCTGTGGTACATATACACAATGAAATACTCAGCTATTAAAAAGCATGCATTCGAACCAATTCTAATAAGGTGGATGAAACTGGAGCCTGTTGTACAGAGTGAAGTCAGAAGGAAAAACACCAATACAGTATATCAATGCATATATGTGGAATTTAGAAAGATGGTAATGATGACTCTATATGTGAGACAGTAAAAGAGACACAGATGTAAAGAACAGTCTTTTGGACTCTGTAGGAGAAGGCTAGGGTGGGATGATTTGAGAGAATAGCATTTAAACATATATATTATCATATGTGAAATAGATTGTCAGTCCAGGTTCAATCCATGAGACAGCGTGCTCAGGGCTGGTGAGCTAGGATGACCCTGAGGAATGGGATGGGGAAGGAGGTGGTAGAGGGGTTCTGGATGGGGAAAAGATGTACACCCATGGCTGATTCATGTCAATGTATGGCAAAAACCACTATAACATTGTAAAGTAATTAGCCTCCAACTAAAATAAATTAATTAATTAAAAAAAAAAGAAGAAATGAGGAAAGGCAAAACAATTTGGACAAGATGCTAATCCAGATTTTCAGAACACATCCAGAGCCTTTATTAAAAATTTGAAGATAATTACCATTCTATTATTGCAAAAACTTTACATTCAAATTAAATATATTTACATATAATAGTTTATTGGATTAAATAAATGGCATGTGGAGGTGTATATTAGAGATAATACTAGACTGTGAGAGATCCCTTTCTCAAGACCATCTCTTGTCTCTCCTCATCTCAGCATGTGTGGTTTATATATTCCAGCTCTCCATATCCAGGACACCAGAAGTAGGATGTGTGAGGACCAGCACCTTGGGGAAGACCTAGACAGACTAGACAGTTATTAAGGTTAACAACTGATGCCTGTCAGAATGGTTGTTGTCTCTGTTTGTCAGTGTAATTTTCCCACTTATGGACCAAAAAATGTGCTGTCGTAGTTTTGACTGGATGAAAAGTGGCTTTCTAAGAAAAAGCGTGTTCTATCTGCACATGAGAAGCAATAAGCACTAAATGCAGTCAATTACTGGCTGTTTGGTATCTTTACACCTACATATAAGTTTATAAACACATTTTATATATAATATCTAAATTAATTTATTGTTATTATAACAGAAAAGTGTTGCGTACAATCAAGAACACACCTACTCAAAAACAACAACCAATCACTAGACTGAACTTTGAGTCTGAAACGTCTGGGTCTTTTCTGTTTCTCTCAATCCCAACCCTTTGTGGCTACTCATACATGACTTTGAAATCTGTGAACAAACAGAAAGATTCAATTATTCCCAACATTTTCAAATCAAAATGATGAAAGAGACACAGGATGTCTTCAAAGAAAATTCCCATTTAGAATAGTGGAAATAATAAGGAACTTTGGTGAATCCAGTCCAAATCTCATAAAAAATCACTCATTCATCTATTCAATCATTCATATAAACAAATAATTATTGAACTTCATATGTGCCAGGTACTATTCTAGGCACTAAGTAAAGGGTTGTTGTTGTTCAGTTGCCCCATCGTGTCAGACTCATTTTGACCCCATGGACTGCAGGACGCCAGGTCTCTCTGTCCCTCACAATCTCCTGAAGTTTGTCCAAGTTCATGTTCATTGCATTGGTGATGCCACCCAGCCATCTCAACCTCTTACACCCTCTTCTTCTGCCCTCAAGGTTTCCTAGCGTCAGGGACTTTTCCAATAAGTCAGCTTTTCGCATTAAATGACCAAAATATTGGAGTTTCAGCTTTAGCATCAGTCCTTCCAACAAGGATTCAGGGTTAAATGAATTAACCTGATTTAAGGGAAATCAGGATTTCCCTTAAAATTGATTGGCTTGGACTCCTTTATGTCCAAGCAACTCTCAGGAGTCTTCTTCAGCACCACAGTTTGAAGACATCAATTCTTCAGGGCTCTGTCTTCTTTATGGTCCAGCTCTCACAACTATACACGACCACTGGGAAGACCATAACTGCAGGGAGCCAGCATGAGGAACTCCGCCTGTGGCAAAGGTCATGAGGAAGGAGGCTCAGCATACGCAAAGGTGGGATCGAGCCTCAGGAGTCCCCCTGGAAATTCTCAAGCATCTACCCCCCAAACCAGGGTCTGCCTACTTTACTGCTTTGTGCTCTCACCTATACCTCTGACTTTATGGGGGGGCTGTCCCCCACCACCATCTCTCTCCTGAATAGGTTCTTCTGGCCACATGTGATTGTTCAGAGCCTCCCAGCTGTGAGAGGCATAAGATATTCTAAACTGTCTAAATACAGATTCCTTTGAGCAGTTAAAAGATTGATTAGAAATTGTATTGGTGAAGGGTTTTTCACTTTTTGGGCCAATGTTTGCTGTTAAGTTTCCATATCCCTTACCTACTGTGTCCCTGGCAGTGTATTGATTAATATAATTGGTGTATAGGAATGTAAGTAGTAGCTCTAATGTTTGTAACCTTGGACCCTTGAGTTAATTCTTTTTCTTGTTATAGCCCACCATACCTTTGCCCTGTAGGAATGCAACTTTATCTAATGCTTTTGGAGAGTGGCGCCTGACTAATCACCTTTAGAGAAAAATAAGTTTTCTGAAGAAAGGGTCTTAAAATGTTAACAGGCTTCCGGGCCAGAAGATGATGCAAATCACCTAAACTTTTGCATATGATAAGTTTGCAGGAAGAAAGCCTGGCTTACTGCATGACTCTACCCCTTCCCCCATTATCCTCTATGCATAACTTAAGGTATAAAAACTACTTTGGAAAATAAAGTGTGGACCTTGCTCACCGAAGCTTGGTCTCCCCGTGTCGTTCTTTCTCTCACCTTCTGGCTGAATTATTCAGCCTCTTTTCTCTACTGAATTTTCTCACTGAGCTATCCTTATTTAACCACTGTTTATATCCTTAATTAATGTTTAATTAAGCAATTGCTTCCTGATCCTCACCGACACTGTCCCCACTTCGAATTCCCTGGATCCACTGAGGCTGGACCCCGGCACATAGCCTCGACTATATGGACTTTTGTTGGCAGAGTAATGTCTCTGCAACATTAGGTATAGATTTGTCATAGCTTTCCTGCCAAGAAGCAATTGTCTTCTGATTTCAGGGCTGCAGTCACCATCTGCAGTGATTTTAGAGCCGAAGAAGATTATGTCTATCATTACTTCCACATTTTCCCCTTCTATTTGCCATAAAGTAATGGGGCCAGATGCCATTTTTTTTTTTTTTTTTTTAGTTATAAGCAGGCTCTTTCACTCTCCTCCTTCACCCTTATAAAGATGATCTTTAGTTCTTCTTCGCTTTCTGCCATTAAAATGGTATCATTCGCATATCTGAGGTTGTTGATGTTTATCCGTTTATCTTGATTCCAGCTTGTAACTCAGCCAGCCTGGCATTTTGCATGATGTGCTCAACCTATAGATTAAACAAACAGGGTGACAACAGACAGGGCTTTCTTACTCCTTTTTCAATCTTGAACCAACCAGTTGTTCCATACAAGGCTCTAACTGTTGCTTCTTCACCCGCATACAGGTTTCTCAGGAGACAGGTAAGATGGTCTGGTATTACCATCTCTTTAAGAGCTTTCCACAGTTTATTATGAAGTGAAGCATAGGAAGGAAACTAGCTAAGGTCTTTGTTGTCATTTGGGGGGAAAAAAATTAAAGACTAAGTAACTAACTATGCTGCTGCTAAGTCACTTCAGTCGTGCCCAACTCTGTGTGACCCCATAGATGGCAGCCCACCAGGCTCCCCCGTCCCTGGGATTCTCCAGGAAAGAACACTGGAGTGGGTTGCCATTTCCTTCTCTAATGCATGCAAATGAAAAGTGAAAGGGAAGTCGCTCAGTAGGAATACATAAAATGTTATGAGGACAATGAAGCAAGGGAGTCATGGAGCAAGTGACTGGGGTGGGATCTGCTTTAGATATCATTGGTGATTGAGAAAGTCTCTGGATTCAAGAAACAGAAAGAAGGCTGGTGGATATAAGAGCACCATGGGCTGAAGCAGGCTGGCAGTGATGGTCTGAGAGGTAGGCAGAATTCTCACAGTGAGGCTTTGTAAGCCATGTGTTACCATTTGGGCTTTAAATGTAATTTGGGAATAACAATAAAAGCATAAGCAGAAATCAGATTTTTGTTTCATTTTTTTAAAAAGGTTAATAGATTATTGTGGTCAAGTCTGAAGGAGATAAGCTAGATTAAAATACGTAGCTTCTAAGGCAAAGACAAGGACAGATGTAACAGAAGGAACTATTTACTGTATAACAATAGGATCTGCTTAAAGGTTGAGCTAGATTCAAGGCCTAAGTTATTTAGCATATGATGCCATTTAAAGGGACATCTGTTAAGGGCACAATCATCTGCGTATAAGTAGAGCAAACCAGAGATCAATAGCATACACAATCACAAGTTTCATAAGGAAGATAAATGTTAGTGGTATGAATTTGGGAACTATTAGCAAACATATTTGAATTCACCTAGAGAGAGAGTGTAGACTTCTCTGGTGACTCTGGATTCTTCTGTAAAGAATCCACCTGCCAATGTAGGCGACATGAGCTTGATCCTTGGGTCAAGAAGATCTTCTGGAGAAGGAGGTGGCAACCCACTCCTGTATTCTTGTCTGGGAAATCCCATGGATAGAGGAAGCTGGTGTACTATAGTCCATGGGGTTGCAAAGAGTCAGACACCACTAAATAGCAGCAATAGATAGAGTATATAGTCAAAGACACAAAGTCACCAAAAGTCTGCAAAACTTTACTTCACTGGCAGAGGTTTACTTTTTGTTCAACCAGTTTAGCCAGCCCAGATTCTACAGAGTGAAGAGAACAAATGAGCCTATTTTCTTTCATGACTGCTTGTGAGAACATATTAGGAAGTTCCTTATTTATATGTCTAGTAATGCAGCAGCCAAATCCCAGTAGTTTCCTGACTCCAGTCATACTCAAAAGAGGAAAGCATTGCCCACATGCCTAGCACAAGAAGCTGAGTATGGAGCAGTGGGGATGTGAGGCCATGAAGGGAAGGGTGTCAACAGTTGAAAGTGTTCATGCTTGTTTGAAGGTTTATGTTCTAAATATAAAATCTGCTTCTGTCTCCTATTATACTGCATACATCTCTAATACATACATATATAGAAACAAATACAGATATATATTACAGATAAATATCTATATTTATCTATATAAATACAGATACAGATGGACATTGCAGGTGGTTCTAGTGGTAAAGAACCCACCTGCCAATGCATGAGATGTAAGAGACACAGGTTCTATCCCTGGATTGGGAAGATGCCCCAGAGAAGGGAATGGCAACCCATTCCAGTATTTATACCTGGAGAATTCCATGAACAGAGGAGCCTGACAGGCTACAGTCCATAGTATCACAGAGTCAGACATGATTGAAGTAACTTAAGCATGCATAGATACAGATACATGTAGACTTATAGATCTAGATAGAGATACAGGCGTAGACTTTGCTTTAATGTCTCAAAAAAAAAAAAAAAAAAAAAACACATCTTAATTTGATTTTCCAGTAGAAGACCATTAGTGTTGTTCCATTATTAGTATAAATTTACATAATCTAGGGTTTCAGATCAGATCAGATCAGTCATTCAGTCGTGTCTGACTCTTTGCAAACCTATGAATCACAGCACGCCAGGCCTCCCTGTCCATCACCAGCTCCCAGAGTTCACTCAGACTCATGTCCATCGAGTCAGTGATGCCATCCAGCCATTTCATCCTCTTCATCCCCTTCTTCTCTTGCCCCCAGTGCCTCCCAGCCTCAGAGTCTTTTCCAATGAGTCAACTCTTCCCATGAGGTGGCCAAAGTACTGGAGTTTCAGCTTTAGCATCATTCCTTCCAAAGAAATTCCAGGGCTGGTCTCCTTCAGAATGGACTGGTTGGATCTCCTTTCAGTCCAAGGGACTCTCAAGAGTCTTCTACAACACCACAATTCAAAAGCATCAATTCTTTGGTGCTCAGCCTTCTTCACAGTCCAACTCTCACATCCATACATGACCACTGGAAAAATCATAGCCTTGACTAGACGAACCTTTGTTGGCAATGTCTCTGCTTTTCAATATGCTATCTAGGTTGGACATAACTTTCCTTCCAAGGAGTAAGCGTCTTTTTATTTCATGGCTGCAGTCACCATGTGCAGTAATTTTGGAGCCCCCCAAAATAAAGTCTGACACTGTTTCCATCGTTTCCCCATCTATTTCCCATGAAGTGATGGGACTGGATGCCATGATCTTCATTTTCTGAATGTTGAGCTTTAAGTCCACTTTTTCACTCTCTGCTTTCACTTTCATCAAGAGGCTTTTTAGTTCCTCTTCGCTTTCTGCCATAAGGGTGGTGTCATCTGCATATCTGAGATTATTGATATTTCTCCCGGCAATCTTGATTCTAGCTTGTGTTTCTTCCAGTCCAGCGTGTTTCATTACGTAGTCTGCATATGTTAAATAAACAGGGTGACAATATACAGCCTTGACGTACTCCTTTTCCTATTTGGAACCAGTCTGTTGTTCCATATTCAGTTCTAACTGTTGCTTCCTGACCTGCATACAAATTTCTCAAGAGGCAGATTTGGTGGTCTGGTATTCCCATCTCTTTCACAATTTAGGGTTTAAATTTGAATAATAAAAATTAAGGATATTATAACACATTAGTGGTCTGGCCACAGTTCAGGCCACTAGTGAAGTGAGGTGATATAAATTAACACATAATTAGTTGGTTTGGTAGAATCTTAAGAGTTGTTCTTGACCTTGGGTTGTCCATTTCCAACAAGCACGTCCAAACAGAAACTGGTTCTCTTAATGGCTTTCTCAAAGGATCAATAAGTTTCAGAATAAGCATTACCATAATCCTTGATATCTTCTTCCCAATTCAATGTTGTAAGCACCCAAGTCTGTATGATTAACAAGGGTATGAGGAATGAGCAGTTTCCTTACCAGAGAAGCTAGCTTGTGGCTTCTACAATTTCCATTTTTTCCTTAGAGGACACTGATCTTTTCTTTTTCAGCTGAGACTTCTTGTTTTATCATCTATATTTTCTATTTATAAATATTAAAAACTGTAGTCTTTACTTGACATTTGAAGCTACAGGTTAAACTAAGATAATTATAAGTTTACACAGAATAAACATTCTTATTTTCCATTTGTACAATCTTCTTTACAAAGTATTGCCATTGGAACAAAGTCAACTTTAAAAAGCAAGCTATTTTTTTAGATGAATTATTACTCAAACCTATTCCATTTTCAGATTTCCTGGCACTAACTTGGTGGAAGGTGCAAAGTCTCAACATTCTGTGCCCTCTCTAAGATTCTCTATCTTACCTCTCTGTGACCATTAAAATGATGATTCGCGAAAAGGCCAATTACACTTTTCAGAAAATTGGTAATAGATTAGTGACTTAGCAATCATTCTAAAGGCCTGCTAATGATCTTTGGCTGGATACAAAGTGGTAGCCAACATGTTATCAATCTCTGACCTCCAAATGCCTAAATCAAATATAAGCAATAAACCATGCCAAAAATAAGTAAAATATATGACTCAGAATTTATCATGCAATTCTAAATGTGCTAATGGTATTGAATATGCCTGCTCAGCAAGAGGAAAGCGTCCTAGGATATCATGGCAAAATGCTCCAGGAAAATGGCCAATGAAAGAAGCTATTAGAAAAGTAGAGAGATCACTGGAGAAACATCATTTTATGGATTCAGGCAGAAATAATCTACCTAGGGTAGTTATTTAAAGAAATGTGTCACTTGAGAAATATTGGAATGGGCTAACTAGCATCCTACTCCCTAGATTTTTTTTTTTTTTCTCAGTCATATTTTTTATTGTCATAAACCTCTGCCTCTATATTAGGCTTTTGCAGTTCTGTGGAGTTCTTTCTCTCTCTCTTTTTTCTTTTCTCTTTTTTAAATTTTAATTTTTTAAACCAATTATTATTTTTCTACATTTATTCCTTTGTTTGCTTTTCCCCTTGCAGTTAATCTTTAACGTATATAAATCTTCTTCATCTACCTCTATTTAACTTTGCATATCTATTCCTTTTTTCTTTTCTTTCTCTCCTTTCCTTTTTTTTTTAAATTTAGATTTAAGATCAGATACAACTATTTAATTAGTCAACTAAATAAAAATGTTTAAATTGTGTGCACCAAGAAAAAAATATATTGATATGAAATGGAATCACCTCTCCAGTACCAGGAGAGACAAACTATCCTGAGTTATTATTAGAGTCAATTGAGAGCTTATGCTTATACTCAAGAAAATTAAGACATCTCACACTGGATCTGTTTCATAGAGTTTGTTGTTAAGAAAGACTTACTGTTTTAAATGTTAGTCTTCCCCAAATAAAATCCCAATTAAATATCAACCTTTTGTGAGTGCAATTAGACAAAATTTGTGTGTGATTTAAACATTGAAGAATATGTAAATAATTATAGCCTGAAAATATATTTGAAGAAGAGATTAAAATATAGAAAATCAACCTTATAATTTATTAAAGTATACTCTAAAGCTGTGGTAATCACAAGAGTATAGCCTTTTCAAAGAAGCAACATCAAATAAAATGTGTAAAAAATAAATACAGGGATGCAAATTTATTTTCCTTTATTGTTTTATTAATCATTTTATGGACTGTGAGCTGCCAGGCATGGGGTGATGTCTCAGGAAAAGTTAAACACCTGGTATTGACCAATCCATGTCTTGTGCTATTTACCAAGCAGGGTGACTGGTAAAGAAGAGGTTTATCTTTGCAGGTTGTTCAAAATTCCTTAAGTATTTGAGGGAATTCACTGGATAGGAGCCTCTATTATTTAATTTTCACCATTGCTGTTACCAACAGGTGAAGGGGAGCATTTAGGCTCTTCAAAGATGTCTAAAATGTCCATCTCAGGAAATGAGACAATTTGTAAACATGAAATGTGAATGATTCACTGAAAGTCCTGTTCCTCTTTATTAGAAAGTGTTGTCTTCCAGTTACCATAGACATAAATTATAGCAATGAAAAGAAATAATTTAAAGGAAGCTAGAATCGATTATTCCAATTTGTTTCCTTAATTGTTCAAAGTTACTGACATTAGAGATATGGCTTATAAAGAACAATGAACTCCTTTCACATGTCTTTTTATGGAAGGAGTTCACAAGTGCTATTTTTGACCCTTTTTCCTTAATTATTATTTCATAGGGAAACAATTCTCTATGTGTCTCTAAGACTCTCTTCATATCTCATGAGCAGAGGTACTGGCTGCAATTATCCCTTCAAGGATGTTTGCATGGTGAGTGGTCTTGGGATGGAGAGAGAGGAGCAAAGGACATATTTTTTGTTCTCCAATTTGTTAAATATAAACATAATGTCCCCTCCAGTACAAAGGCCAGGAAGACTTCCCCTATGTTATGCAGGATTTGAGCGACTCACTGCTTCTGCAGACATTGCCTGACCTTTATGTCAGAGGACTTGAGGTTTGAAGAACCCATGCAAAAGCTGATATTAAACTACTGCTCTGTCTGTATTAATCTATCCTTTGTCTCTGATTCAGAAGTTTTGTATCTTCTGCCAGAATCCATGAACCTGTGGCAAGTTAAATTATTAGTTTGTAAATAATGCTTTTCCAGGTGGCACAGTGGTAAACAATCTGCCTGCCAATGCAGGAGACTCAGGAGATGCAGGTTCTATCCCTGGGTTGTGAAGATCCCTTAGAAAAGGAAACAGCAACCCACTCCAGTATTCTTGCCTAGAAAATTCCATGAACAGAAAAGCCTGGTGTGCTACAGTTTGTAGAGTCTCAAACAGTCAGATACAACTAAGCACTCACACATGCCCACAAGGTAAATTCTCAGACCTTTCACAGTTTTTGACAGTGGATATTGTCATTAAATCATATGATAATTCATCAAAAATTTAACTAGGCAAATTCTTGATGTTTTTTTTTTTATTAAAAGACCAATCCTCAGCATGGAAAAATTCATTTTAATGTCATATTAGTTAGTACAAAGATAATTTGGGTGATATTATTTGAAATCAATATGAGAACACATACCCATTATCAGTCGTTGTTCTTTTGGATACAAATCTGGAACATGGAGGAATTTATTATCTAAAATAAAATACTCTTCTCTCATGTTAACCCCTTTTCTCTTCCTGGTCCTGCCCAGGTAAACCCAACTCACTTCAAAAAGTACTTGAAACTATGACTCTGGACACTAGAGTCTGCTCTTAGAAGTGAAAGTGAACTCATGCAGGTGGAAATGACCTCTGAGAGAGGTTAACAAAGGAAAAGCTGCTTATGCAAGGAATCTGAGGGAATCATTTAGGAACAAGGTAAAGGAAATACAGTCACAAAAAGAGACTGAACAAGAAACTTTTGAAAAAAGGACTGGAGTAGGACAGTGTAGTATCAAGGAAACAGAGAGAAAAGGGCATGAAAAGAATGTGGCAATTAGTGAGGTCAAACACTACAAGAAGGACAATTAGCCTGAGGACTCCAAGGAGGCCAGTGGGTTTGGCAATTAGGAGGTCACTGACGACATTTAATCTTCAAGTCACCACATAAGTCAGCTAATGAAGACAAAGCTGTCTCATGTCCCCAGTGTATCATCATGTCAGCCCTACAGTGAATGATATTATCCACAGGGTAACACTTAATGATGAGTACTATTGTGATTAAATCTTTATAGAATACTGATGGGAATGTTCATTGCAACCCTTTAAATACCAACAGCATGATTAATACTCTAGAACAGACATGCAAGAAATAGATAGTGATTTGCCACTTATATGTCTGTCAAATTTTATATCACCCTTAAGGGTTTATTGATGTGAAATGAAGTGCATTTACTTGAATAGAGTTAGTTCTCCTTTATAAGAAATAAGAAACTATTAAAATAGTCCTATACATATAAAATATAATGGAAGTGTTTTCTAATGTGCATATGTTGCTGCTGTTCTATAATTGCTAAAGCTATTGTTTCTATAATTTTAATTATTTTTAAAAATTATAATGACAATTGTCAAGTGGTAAACATATCTTTAATAAAAGTCACCTTTTTGATACATTAAAGATGTAATTATAGGCATTTTCCATATTAAGAAATTCAGTTTTCTGTAACTGTAACTGTGTTCTTCTATTAAGAAGGCATATTTTTTCAAAAATGTATAAATTTCTAGATTTCCCAAACTATCTTATTTATTCTTAGACTTGTAAAGAATAACCTGCTAGAACTATAACATTATGTACAATAAATTATATACTTAGCATTATATACAGTAAATTGTTGAAACTTTATCTTGTTGGCTAAAATTTGCTTTACATGTCAAAAAGAATGTGTGTATATGTACTTATGTGATTGTGTGTGTGCGTGTGTGTGTGTGCGTGTTTGGATCAAGGGTTGGCAAATGTGTCATGTGAAGAGACATAAAATGCTGTCTACTTCACCAGTCATAAGATCTCTGTCACAATTATCCTTGTTTTACACTGTAGTGAAAACACAGTCCTAGATAAGATACTCACAAATGGACATAAATATTTTCTAATAATATTTAATTTGCAAAAACAGTTTGAGGGTGGGAGCACTGATTTGGCCTAAGAAGCTGCAGGTTGTCAAATTCTGTTATAGATGTATACTAGTTCATTCTTAGCAGTCCATTGTTCTTTAGAGTAAAATTGAATCAAGTAGATGTAAAGGGGATCAAAACCTTTAAACTACGTAATAGGAAAAGATGCGTAGTTTCCAAATTAGAAAATGACTAAAAATGGCAAATTAAATAATCCACATAGTATATTACAACAAAATAAACAGACAGCACATAAAACATTCAGAAACTTTCACTATCTTGAACTAGTAGGTCCTAGCTAGTTTTTGTGATATCTATGTCACTATTTTAAAGTGCTTCCTTTTTTTTTTTTTATCATCCTTAAATTGGTGAACAATAAAATAGACTACACCAAGAGACTAAGAGCTGCATGATGGCAGAGATCACCGTTTCCTTTATGACTGAGGATTTGGATAGGAGATCAAGCCCTGAGCCTTTAGAGTGGGAGCACTGACTTCAAGACCCCAAACTACCAAAGAACTAGCCCTGGGAAGTACTAAATAATAAGAACTCACACAAAGGAAACCACTTGAATACAAGACCAGGCATCCAACAACCAGTAGCACCCTGTGCAGGACACTTCATCTAAACAACAAACAAAACAAAAATACAAACTCAATCATCAGCAGACAGGATTGCCATCTCACTCAACCTTGCCTATCAGGGGAAAAACAAACAAACAAACAAAAACTCAGCACAAATCTCACCCTACACAAAGCTTACACAAACCCCTGGACCAACCTCAGGAGGGCAGAAACCAAAAGGAAGAATAACATTCAACCTTGAAGCCTGGGAAAAGGAGACCTCAAACACAATAAGTTGAAAAAGAAAAATAATGAAAAGGCAGAGAAATATTAGAACAAATGAAGGAACAAACTAGAAACACAGAAGTCCAAATAAATGAAGGCTGCTGCTGCTGCTGCTAAGTTGCTTTAGTCGTGTCTGACTCTGTGCAACCCCATACACGGCAGTCTACCAGGTTCCTCTGTCCTTGGGATTCTCCAGGCAAGAACACTGGAGTGGGTTTCCATTTCCTCCTCCAATGCATGAAAGTGAAAAGTGAAAGTGAAGTCGCTCAGTCGTGTCCAACTCTTCACGACCCCATGGATTGCAGCCTACCAGGCTCCTCCGTCCATGGAAATTTCCAGGCAAGAGTACTGGAGTGGGTTGCCATTGCCTTCTCCATAAATGAAGGCAAACTACCTGAAAAAGAATTTAGAATAATGATAGTAAAGTGATGAAAAACCTTGAAAACAAAATGGAAAAAATGCAAGAATAAATTAACAAAGACCTAGAAGAATTAAAGGATAAACATACAGAGACAAACACAATTACTGAAATTAAAAATACTCTAGAAGGAATCAACAGCAGAATATCTGAAGCAGAAGAATGAATCTATGAGCTGGAAGATAAAATAGTGGAAATAACTTCTGAAGAGCAGAATAAAGTAAAAAGAATGAAAAGAACTGAGGATATCCTCAGAGACCTCTGGGACAATATAAAGTGCACCAACATTCAAATTATAGAAGGCCCCAGAAGAGGAAGAGATAAAGAAAGGGTATGAGAAAATTTTTGAAGCGATTATGACTGAAAATTTCCTCAACACGGAAAAGGAAATAGTCAATCAAGTCCAAGAGACACAAAAAGTCCCATACAGGATAAATCCGAGGAGAAACATTCCAAGACACATACTAATCAAACTAACAAAGACTAAACACAAAGAAAGAATATTCAAAGCAGCAAGGGAAAAGCAACAAGTAACATATAAGGGAAACCCCATACATTTAACAGCTGGTCTTTCAGCAGAAACTCTGCAGACCAGAAGGGAATGGCAGGGTATATTTAAAATACTGAAAAAGAAAAATCTACATCCAAGATTACTATACCTGGGAAGGATCTCATTCAAAACTGATGGAGAAATCAAAAGCTTTTCAGACAAACAAAGTTAAGAAAATTCAGTACCACCAAACCAGCTTTACAACAAATGTTAAAGGGACTTATATAGTCAAGAAATACAGGAGAAGAAAAAAGAGCTACAAAATCAAACTCCAAACAATTAATAAAATGGCAATAGGAACATATTTATCAATAATTACTTTAAATATAAATGGATTAAATGCTCCAAACAAAAGACACAGACTGGCAATGGATACAAAAACAAGACCCATATACATGCAGTCTACAAGAAACCCATTTACGACCTCAAGACACATATAGACTGTATGTGAGAGGATGGAAAAATATATTCCATGCAAATGGGAAGCAAAAGAAAGCTGGAGTAGCAATCCTCATATCAGACAGAGTAGACCTTAAAATAAAGAATATTACAAGAGATAAGGAAGGACACTACATAATGATCAAGGGATCAAATCAAGAGGAAGACATGACAATTGTAAATATCTATGCACCCACCATAGGAGCACCTCAATGCATAAGACAAACTCAATACATAAGACAAACAGACATAAAAGGAGAAATTGGCAGTAACACAATAATCGTAGGAGACTTTAACACCCCACTCACACCAATGGACAGATCATCAAATCATAAAATTAATAAGGAAACACAAGCCTTAAAGGAAATGCAGAACAATACACCTTCTTTTCAAGTGTACATAGAACATTCTCTAGGATAGACCACATCTTGAGTCACAAAGAAACTTCAGTAAAGTTAAGAAAATTGAAATCATATTAAATATCTTCTCCAACTACAATGCTGTGAGACTAGATATCAATTACCGGAAAAGAACTTATAAGAAACACAAACACATGGAGATTAAACAACACGTTTCTAAATAACCAACAGGTCACTGAAGAAATCAAAAGGAAAACAACAAAAAAATTCTAGAAACAAATGACAATGAAAACATGACAACTCAAAACTTATGGGATGCAGCAAAACCAGTTCTAAGATGGAAGTTTATAGCAATACAATCCTACCTCAGGAAACAAGAAAAAACATTGAATAGACAACCTAACTTTACATCTAAAACAACTGGGAGAAGAATAACAACAACAAAAACAAACAAACAAACAAAAAATAGTAGAAGGAAATAAATCATAAAGATCCAGCAGAAATAAATGAAAAAGAAATGAAAGAAACAAAAGATTAATAAAAGTAAAAGCTGGTTTTTATGAGAAGACAAATAAAATTGACAAACGTCTAGCCAGATTCATCAAGAAAATAAGAGAGAAGAATCAAATCAACAAATTAGAAATGAAAAAGGAGAGGTTACAATAGACAAAGCAGAAATACAAATGATTATAAGACACTATTATGAACAACTATATGACAATAATGGAGAAGGCAAGGGCAACCCACTCCAGTACTCTTGCCTGGTAAATCCCATGGATGGAGGAGCCTGGTAGGCTGCAGTTCATGGGGTCACTAAGAGTCGACCACAACTGAGTGACTTCACTTTCACTTTCCTGCATTAGAGAAGGAAAGGGCAACCCACTCCAGTGTTCTTGCCTCAAGAATCCCAGGGATTGGAGAACTTGGTGGGCTGCAGTCTATGGGGTCACACAGAGTCGGACATGACTGAAGCAAATTAGCAGCAGCAGCATATGACAATAAATGGATAACCTGGAAGAAATAGACAGGTTCTTAGAAAAGTTCAATCTTCCAAGACTGAAACAGGAAGAAATAGAAATTATGTACAACAAAATTACAAGCACTGAAATTGAAGCTGTGATCAAAAATCTCCCAAGAAACAAAAGCCCAGGACCAGAGAATGTTTCACGAGAGAATGCAAATTGATACAGCCACTATGGAAGATGGTATGGAGATTCCTTAAAAAACTAGGAATAAGATCACAGTATGACCCAGGTATCCCACTCCTAGGCATATACATTGAGGAAACCAAAATTTAAAAAGACGCATGTATCCCACTGTTCATTGCACCACTATTTACAATAACTAGGACATGGAAGCAACCTAGATGTCCATCAACAGATGAATGAATAAAGAATGAATAAATAATATTCAATACACAATTGAATATTACTCAGCCATAAAAAGGAACACATTTGAGTCAGTTCTAATGAGGTGGATGAACCTAGAACCTATTATACAGAGTGAAGTAAGTCAGAAAGAGAAAGATAAATATCAGATTCTAACATATGATATTTATACATATTCTATACATATATATATATACATGTATATCCATATATATACATATTCTAGCATATATATGGAATCTAGAAAAATGGTACTGAAGAATTTATTTACAGGGCAGCAATGGATAAACAAACATAGAGAATAGACTTAAGGAATGAGGAGAGGGGAGGAGAGGGTAAGATGTATGGAAAGAGTAACACGGAAACTTACTTTACCATATGTAAAATAGGCCAATGTGAATTTGCTATATGGCTCAGGAAACTCAAACAGAGGCTCTGTATCAACCTAGAGGGGTAGGATGGGGAGGGAGATGGGGAGAGGTTCAAAAGAGAGGGGATATATGTATATCTATGGCTGATTCATGTTGAGATGTGACAGAAAACAACAAAATTCTGTAAAGCAATTATCCTTCAATTAAAAAAATAAATTTAAAAAATTCAGAAGAAGAAAAAAAAAACATGTAGAAAGATGACAGAAGTGAGATCAGCATCTCCAGTTAAGGTATAAATGAATAAAAATACACTATGATAATTTATGCTTTCAAATCAAAATTATTTCTAAGAATATCATATATGGAAGATAGAGATATATCAATTGTAAAATTATGAGTTTATATCAATTAAATACAGCCCTATAAAAGATTAAATTACAAGTTAAGTGAAATAATGATATTAATTTGCAAAGAAAGAAGATAGAATGAAAGAATAAATGTACTCTAGAGAAAAATAAGGATAAATGATTTTCCAACAAGAATATTTGTGTTCCAGGTGTTGTAAGAGCTAATCCTACTTAAATGTGAAAAATAAATTTACACATGTTAACTGGATATGTGAGCAATAAAATAAATCTTAAAACAAAGAAGAATAAAAATTTATATATTTTACCTTTTGGAAAGTATTCTTAAAAGTTTGCACTGGATGTCTGCAAGAATGGATTTTATACTAGTCCCCCACAGAATTCTTCAATAGTTCAATAATATTTAACTTATTTTTGCTTTTCCATTTAGGTGATGTGTCTTGTCCTCATTGGGTCTTTCTTTCTGCCTAAAGCTCAGTCAGGAGGCTAGAAGTAGAGCCGCACCTTGGATGCGAGTTGTGATCTTGGGAGAGAAGGAGCAGGACAGTGGAAATCTGGACCTTTCATGAGGCTGCTTCCCCAGCCCTTCTGTCATCTCCATCTTTCACTCCTGAAAAGCAATCAGATAAGCAAGTAGACAGCAAAAACTATTTTCAGTTGACCTACAACATTATGCTGTGTGCTATGCCTTGAAATTGTGATTAATGACTGAAAGAGTATTGGGGACTTTTGATTAAGCTCCATTTGCAGCTGGAGATGAAGTATTCTATTATCACTGCACATTTACATCCTGACACTGTAAATGAATTCAGCTGGATGGAAAGCAAGTTTGTGGGGCTTCCTGTCTATAGCTCTGCTCTAGAGATCTCAGAACACAAACCAGCAGGGCAACCACCATCTCTTCCTTTCTTGTGAGAGTTTTCTATTACTTTGCAGCCTCAGAAAGAGTGTATTATCAGAAGTGTGGTGCAGGTGCTAGATCTCCAACCACCTAGAAATCACACATCTGAGGGCCATGGGTGACATCCCAGTTGCTTTGGTTATAAACATGTTACACTTTTAAATCAGGAAACAAATAGTAGGAGAGTAACTAAAGATTGTGGAGTTTAACTTCAAGCAACAGAATTACATTTTAAATTTTTTCTAGATATACATCTTCTTTAGATAAAATCTCCATTATACATTCCAATCTGTCATAGGTACTTGGTAAAAAATTTCACAGACATGGACAACAAGCTTATAAATTATGATTTTTGAATTTTTGCATGATTCTTTAACTTTAGGGGCACAAATAGAAACTTTAGGAGCACTAATAGAAGTTGCCAGGTTTGCCTGGTGAGACATTTCTAAATGTACCTTTTGATCCAGCCATTTCACTCTTAGATATCTATCCAAAGGTGAAGAAAACATTTTGTTCCAAAAGTTCATAGCAGCATTATTTATAATACCTAAAATACAAAAACATTTTGAATGTTGATCAACTGATCAATTTTATTATTGTAGATAAATAAAACATACTATGCCTGCACAGTGGAGTATTATTAAAAAAAGAAAAAGAAAAGAAACAAACAAAAAAACCCTATCTCAGGCTACAGCATGACAAACCTCAAAACATTCAAAGTCTTACCTGCAGTGCAGGAGACACGTGAGTTCTGGGTTCAATCCCTGGGTTGGAAAAATCCCATGGAGTAGGAAATGGCAACCCACTTCAGTATTCTTGCCTGGAAAATTCCATGGATAGAGGAGTCTAGTGGGCTACAGTCCATGTGGTCGCAAAGAGTCATTGGACACAACAGAAGCAACCAAGCACATCCACACATACACCTGAAAAGTGGAGAGTTATTTTAAAAAAAATACTATGTCACACTACAATATGATAAATCTGAAAAACATAGTAAGTGAAAGAAATCAGATGCAATAGATCACATATTATTTGATTTCATTTATATAAAATGTCAGAAAAGGAAAATATATGGACCCAGGAAGCAGATTTGTGCCTTAAGAGGACAGAAGATGAGAACAAGGGAATAGATGCAAGGAACATTTTTTGGTGATATAAATAATAAACAATGACTATTGTATTGTACAACTAAAACTTGTGCATTTCACAGTTTATGAATTAAGCATTACTAAACAATCTGAAAGCTATCATAAGAAATAAACTACTGCAACAACTTTTCTTTCTCTACACAATTATTTTTCAATTTATCTTGTATTAGAAATAAGTACTTCCCTGTGAGTAAATTCTATTTTAAAGCAAGATATGATTTCTTTAAGGACAGAGACTCATCGGGCACTTCATTTTCTGGCCTCCTATGTGCCAGATTCTTACATATAAGAGTCTCGATGATTGGCCACTTACTATTTGTGGAGCCATAGGCTAAATCATCACAGACTGGTAGCATTCCAACATAGGCTCAGGAAAGTATGAAACTTGGCCACATTGGTTAAAACTCAAACTGAGATTTAAACTGAAATTATAGAAATAAGTAAAGATATGGCATCTGAATTTGAGATAAATCTAATATTCATTATACTAAGAGTGTGCATATAAGGTGAGACCCAAAACTCAGCTCTTGAATTTTAAGATAAACCCAGTAATGGAGTGGTATTGGGATAAGAAGTAGGCAGGATTCAAGAGCAGAAGCTGATGTGATCCTTGTGTTCTCAAGTCTGTCTGACTATGTGGGCCTCAAGAGTCTAGGTAGCTAGTTCTCAGAATTAGGTTTAGGACAGCAACTCTGATCCCTGAAAGTAAGATGGAACCCCACTATGAAGGATAGCGTTCAAACAACAGGGGATTTTGGTCAGAAGGACTCAAAACTCATCTCTATGGTTATGTGACTTTATACAAGGTTCAGTTTAGTTCAGTCACTCAGTCGTGTCCTGCCGGGGTCCAGCCCCAGTGGATCCAGGGAAATTCGAAGGAGAGACGGCTTCAGCGATCAGGATACGATAGCTTTAATTAAATATTAATTAGAGATATAAAGAGTAATAGAATGAGGATAGCTCAATAGGAAAATTCAGTGGAGAAAAGAGGCTGAATAACTTGGTTTACGTGGAAAGCTAGTAAAATTCCAAGGCAAGGAATTTACGTCACCTACGTAGGCCGCAGGCGTCCTCCCGTTCTCCCAAAGGAGAGGAGACACTAAGGCCTCCCCGGTCAGATCTTAGAAGCCCAGGCATAATAAGTAGGCTTGATGAGCCTCTACGTTCCAGATAATTCAGCCAGAAGGTGAAAGAACGACATGGGGAGACCAGTCTTTTGAGGAACTGATCCCATTTTTTATTTTTCCAGGGTCTGTTTTTATACACTGAGATGTTATACAAAAGTCACGTGGGGTCAGCAGTCCTGACTTTTGTTAAAGTCAGGTGCTTCATACAAATGTATACAGAGGTCTTAGGGGTGTTACATCATCTTCTGGCCAGGGGGCCTGCTGACAATTTATGATCCTCTCCTTGTGACAGCGGTCAGTCAACCAGAACACTTATTTCTCCAGGGGTGATTATTCTTAAAACAGATGCCACCTTCTAAAGGTACCAGATAAAGTTACATTCCTATAGGGTGAGGGTGTAGTGGGTTTTAATTAAGAAAAGAATTTGCTTAGCCTAAGGTGTAACATGATTAATATCAAAGTTAATACTTATTTATTCTATATATTCATTAATGTGTATAAAGGCAGGGGATGTAGAGACTTAGCAGCAAACATTGGCTCAGCAAATGAAAAACCCTTCACCAATACAATTTTTTTTTTCTTCTAATTTTATTTTATTTTTAAACTTTACATAATTGTATTAGTTTTGTCAAATATCATAATGAATCCGCCACAGGTATACATGTGTTCCCCATCCCGAACCCTCCTCCCTCCTCCCTCCCCATACCATCCCTCTGGGCCGTCCAGTGCACCAGCCCCAAGCATCCAGCATCGTGCATCGAACCTGGACTGGCAACTCGTTTCCTACATGATATTTTACATGTTTCAATGCCATTCTCTCAAACCAATACAATTTCTAATCAGCCCACTATACTTATACTAATAGTTTTCTATCTTCTCTAAAGAACCTGTTTTTAGAAGGTTTAAAGCATCTCCTGCCTCTCATGGTTGGGAGGCTGTGGGCAATCACATGTGGCTGGACAGGCCTGTCAGGCAGGCTAGAGAACCTCCAGATGAGTTTGTAAGTTTGGAACACGCCTGTCATGCCCAGGAATTATTATTAACTGGAGCTGTAAGTTAACACCTTCTCCGAAAGAGGTGGTGGGGGACAGACCCCCGTAAAGTCAGAGGTGTAGGTGAGAGCACAAAGTAGTAAAGTAGGCAGACTCTAGTTTTGGGGGTAGATGCTCGAGAATTTCCAGGGGGACTCCTGAGGCTCAATCCCACCTTTGTGTATGTTGAGCCTCCTTCCTCATGACCTTTGCCATGGGTAGAGATCCTGGCTCCTGGCATCTCCCCCTTTTTTATTTCTTAAAACAGCCAGACGCAGCTCAGTCACGAGCCTCTGAGTGTTCTGCCGAAGAATCCTGACAATACAAGGAAGAATGATTATGAGAAGCAAAATTAGAACTAAAGATATTAGACAGAATATTTTTTCCAGAAATAAAGTTGGAGAAGGTGTGAAAAAAGTCATTAGCTGCTCCAGCGGTGGTAAAATCCAGTCGAGAGTGATCCAAGGTCTGTATTTTATTATGAAGTTTCCCTAAGTCCAGGCCAATATCAGAACTGTTCCAAACACCTAAGATATTATTTTTAATCTTTTCCCATTTATAATCTGTCTCGTTTACCTTCAAAGATGTCACGCATATCCACCTGTAATCAGCGTGGCATGTCAAAGCCATCTTCACCTTTAAAGCCTGTAACTCAGTCCCAATATGCATAATTGCCTCTTCCAAGGCATCTACCCTCATCTTCAACTTTCTATCTATAGCTTCCTGTGTTGCTAGAGTTAGAGAAACATTTTTAGACATGGCATCAACATATTGGACAGTATGCACCTGTTGAGTCAATGATATTGCTGCCATAGTAACAGAAGTAATTGTGGTTATTAAAACTGATATTTCTAAAATAAGTAAGCCCACAAACCGTCATGATCACATTAAATCCTGTAGTTGTTGTAACACAGCAAGACCATAGCTATCATATATGCACCATAAGATAGGGTGGGCGTTGTAACACCACAAAGGAGCAAACATCACATTGAGGGTTTAAACAAGATGAAAGCATACATTGTTCACAAGTCACTGTAATAGGCCCACCTCTTTTTTACTGACTGCTTTAGCCCTGATCACTAAGTCTGCATTGCAAAACGCCTGTTGAGGGTGCACCGGGGAGCAGCTGCAGGTGTCGGCCCAGGGGAGCAGTGTCCCCAGCAGCAGGAAGCAGAACGCCAGCGGCAGGCTGCAGGCTGCAGTGCCCTTGGCAGGCAGAGGGGCAGGGTTCACAGACTCGGGCTAGCCCCGACCACTTGGGCTCTGGGCATTTCCCTCTTGCTGGCGGAGCCGCGCTGGTCTGGACAGCACTCCACGGGTGTGCTTTCCTCTCTGGCGTTCACTCGCAGCACAGACTTCTTTGCTCTAGGCTGCCGGGTGCAGCGAGGAGGGTGCGGGGCGCGGCTGGAGGCACTGAGGCGAGAGCTGGTTGAGGAGTGGGGTGAGCGAGTGCGCGCACAGTGGACCTAGCCTGTCTGGAATCCAAATTGGTGAATCTGCATCCTGTGGAAAAATATAAGCACATCCTCGACCGCTAGTTAATAATGGGTCAGGACCCTTCCATTGTCCGGAGAGGAGGTCCTTCCATTTCACCAACGGCTTTGTATCTTGTTGTTCCAGACGAATCAGCATTTAGGTTATTTATTACAAAGACAGCATGTTGTAGGATCTGATCGGGGGAACTATACTCAAATTCCCCTTCCTTTAATTTTTGAATTTGTATTTTTAATGTTTAGTGTGCTCTATCTACTATAGCTTGTCTCTAGGGATAATAGAGGAGAGATGTGGTGGATCACAATAAACTGTGGAAAATTCTGAAAGAGATGGGAATACCAGACCACCTGAACTGCCTCTTGAGAAACCTATATGCAGGTCAGGAAACAACAGTTAGAACTGGACATGGAACAACAGACTGCTTCCAAATACGAAAAGGAGTACGTCAAGGCTGTATATTGTCACCCTGCTTATTTAACTTTTATGCAGAGTACATTATGAGAAACGCTGGGCTGGAAGAACCACAAGCTGGAATCAAGATTGCCAGGAGAAATATCACTAACCTCAGATATGCATATGACACCACCCTTATGGCAGAAAGTGAAGAAGAACTAAAGAGCCTCTCGATAAAAGTGAAGGAGGAGAGTGAAAAAGTTGGCTTAAAGCTCAACATTCAGAAAACGAAGATCATGGCATCTGGTCCCATCACTTCATGGGAAATAGATGGGGAAACAGTGGCTGAGTTTATTTTTGGGGGGCTCCAAAATCACTGTAGATGGTGACTGTAGCCATGAAATTAAAAATACTCTTACTCCTTGGAAGGAAAGTTATGACCAACCTAGACAGAATATTAAAAGGCAGAGACATTACTTTGCCAACAAATGTCCATCTAGTCAAGGCTATGGTTTTTCCAGTGGTCATGTATGGATGCCAGAGTTGGATTATAAAGAAATCTGAGAGCTGAAGAATTGAGGCTTTTGAACTGTGGTGTTGGAGAAGACTCTTGAGAGTCCCTTGGACTGCAAGGAGATCCAACCAGCCCATCCTAAAGGAGATCAGTCCTGGATGTTCATTGGAAGGACTGATATTGAAGCTGAAAGTCCAATACTTTGGCTATCTGATGCAAAGAGCTGACTCATTTGGAAATACCCTGAAGCTGGGAAAGATTGAAGGCAGGAGAAGAAGGGGACGACAGAGGATGAAATAGTTGGAATACATTACCAACTCAATGGACACGGGTTTTCGTGTACTCTGGGAGCTGGTAATGGACAGGGTGGCCTGGCATACTGCAGTTCATGGGGTCGCAAAGAGTTGGACACTGCCGGGAGCCAGGAGCTCCACCTGTGGCAAAGGTCACGAGGAAGGAGGCTCGACATACGCAAACCCAGGCTAAGAGAAAAGTGAAACGGTGAGGTGATTTAGCAACAATATTAACTCCTGACAAGCCGGTTACTCCAATTCCAACAGGAGTGCCTGGCCCCCTACCTGAGGGCATTGTAGGATTTGTGCTGGGGCATAGCTTGCTTTCTTAAAAAAAAAAAAAGAAAAAGAAATTTTGGTGGTGCATAGTGTAGTAGATTCTGATTATAATGGAAAAATTAAAGTTTTGATCTCGCCGCCTACCAAAACTGTGCAAATTAATAAAGGTCTAAGAGTAACACAGCTTTTGCTTTTACCTCATCAGACAAGAAATTTGACTTCTCAAGCTAAGAGCCACAGAGCATTTAGATCTAGCGATCTAGCCTTTTGGGTGCAGGAAATTACAGCTCCAAGGTCTTTAAATTTTTTTTTTAATTCAAGAAAATAAAATGTCAGGGCTATTAGACACAGGAACAGACATCTCTTAACATTGCTGGGAAAGACTGGTCCAGTTCCTGGCCCGCGCATACTACCAAAAATGAGTTGGTGGGATTAGAGAAAGTGGTATGCGGGGTGGGAATGCTGTAGAGAAAAAGGTGAGGGAGAGTTTAAAACCTTGAAGAGTAGTGAGTTCCCCATTGCTGGAGGTATTCAAGCAAAGATTAGATGGTTGCTTGTCATCTAAAAGGCTATAGACCAGATATAGGTTACAAAACGATAACTGGCTGCTGCTAAGTCACTTCAGTCATGTATGACTCTGTGTGACCCCAGAGATGGCAGCCCACCAGGCTCCCCCATCCCTGGAGAAGCTTATAAAGATGTTGTGCAGCACCTCTTTACTTGCTTCTCATATTTAGGTCTGCCAAAAGTTTTGAAAACTGATAATGCCCCTTTGAAGCTGCGGAGAGATTGTTTACTAACTTTAAATGATTTCCAAAAATTATTAAGGGACATTAATTGGATATGCCCACATTTAAAACTGACTACTGCAGATTTAAAGCCTTTGTTTGATTGCTTAAAAAGCGATCCTAATTCCAGTTCTAAGAAAAAATTGACTAATGAGACAGAGTCAGCTCTTGTTAAAGTAGATGAGACTTTAAATGATCAGTTAATTAGGATTAATATTACCAAAAGATGAGATTAAATTATTCTTGCCACAAAACATACACCTACAGGGTGCTTGTGACAAAAAGGCCCATTGGTTCCATCTACCAGTGACCCCAAGAAAAATAGTTTTATCTTATCCCAGCTTGGTGGCACAATTAATTATAAAAAGAGGAAAAAAGTAGCATGAAACTTTTTAGGAAAAAAGCAGCAAATATAGTAATTCCATTCAATAAGGATCTTTTACAAAATAGTGATGATTGGCAAGTTGCCCTGATAGATTTCAGGGGTCAAATTTTGTTTCATTTGCCCTCAAGCCCCCACAGTAGTTAAAAGTTGAAAAATGTTAGATTGGCAGTTTGGGGGATACCTGTGGAACTTTCCAACCCTATGTAGTTCCTATGCTCTCCTGTACCCTATGCGGGAGGGACATGCTGTCTCAAATAAGAGATACCCAGAGAAGGGCTTTCTCAATTTCTTAGTTATCAACAGGTTGTACAATTAACAATATTTTATATATTGTTATAAATACATAATATAAATATATTTGCCTAATTACGGTTTGCCTAATTGGGTATGAGTATAAATAAAATATAATAAAGGTATACCTAATTCTATTTATAGATCTATACTTAATTTGTATATAAATTAGTATGTATACTATATATGCATATTATATGTATATATACACTGTATAATTAAATATATATTGCAGTAATATAATGTGTGTGTGGCTGATATTAATTGGTATAGATTGATGTGCTGTGATGATATATGTTCTATACACTGTATAATCATATTATATATGTGTGACATGTATTATTGCAGTACATTGGTTGGTGTTGGATGGTATTAGCTGTGAATGTGTTGTATTTCTGTAATATATATTAATTAATATATTAATTATAAAGATTAATTCAAGTATATTGATTTTTATATATGTCAATAAGTTTATACTTGTTGTCATATATAAATACATTTTACATTTAGGTATATCTGTATACCAAAATGAGATGAGGAGGTTATACATTTATTATTTAAATTTATACAGAGACCTAAACTAAACATTAGACTTAAATTAACATATCCTTAAGTTTATGTTGTTAAAATGTAAATTTTAAAAATTTTAAAAATTAAATTGACAACTGCTTGACAATTCCTTTGCCATAAACCCCCCACAGGTGTAATTGGGGTAGCCAGACAAAAAATTGGTTTTATGGCAAAACAGCCCCCTAGAGTGGGTCCATCTGCCTGCTCAAACTAAAAAAGTAGCAGCTTCTTATCCAGGATTGATAGCTACTTTGATATTAAAGGAAAAAAGTGGAGCATTAATTTATTTGGTAAACAGCCATCAGAAATTGTAATTCCATATAATAAGGAACAACTTGATGCTCTTCTAATGTTTGATGAAAATTGACAGATTGCTATAGAAAACTGTTGGGGTCAAATTTTTACATCATTTACCCTCCAATGTTTTGTTAAATTTTATATCTAGACACCCAGTTATTTTCCCTGTTAGATACAAACAGTTCCCTATTCCAGATGCCAAGAAATTTTGTATAAAATTTCAAATAAAACATAACACGGGCATCCCTTATTATCCCTAGAGACAAGCTATAGTAGATAGAGCACACTAAACATTAAAAATACAAATTCAAAAATTAAAGGAAGGGGAATTTGAGTATAGTTCCCCCGATCAGATCCTACAACATGCTGTCTTTGTAATAAATAACCTAAATGCTGATTCGTCTGGAACAACAAGATACAAAGCCGTTGGTGAAATGGAAGGACCTCCTCTCCGGACAATGGAAGGGTCCTGACCCATTATTAACTAGCGGTCGAGGATGTGCTTATATTTTTCCACAGGATGCAGATTCACCAATTTGGATTCCAGACAGGCTAGGTCCACTGTGCGCGCACTCGCTCACCCCACTCCTCAACCAGCTCTCGCCTCAGTGCCTCCAGCCGCGCCCCGCACCCTCCTCGCTGCACCCGGCAGCCTAGAGCAAAGAAGTCTGTGCTGCGAGTGAACGCCAGAGAGGAAAGCACACCCGTGGAGTGCTGTCCAGACCAGCGCGGCTCCGCCAGCAAGAGGGAAATGCCCAGAGCCCAAGTGGTCGGGGCTAGCCCGAGTCTGTGAACCCTGCCCCTCTGCCTGCCAAGGGCACTGCAGCCTGCAGCCTGCCGCTGGCGTTCTGCTTCCTGCTGCTGGGGACACTGCTCCCCTGGGCCGACACCTGCAGCTGCTCCCCGGTGCACCCTCAACAGGCGTTTTGCAATGCAGACTTAGTGATCAGGGCTAAAGCAGTCAGTAAAAAAGAGGTGGGCCTATTACAGTGACTTGTGAACAATGTATGCTTTCATCTTGTTTAAACCCTCAATGTGATGTTTGCTCCTTTGTGGTGTTACAACGCCCACCCTATCTTATGGTGCATATATGATAGCTATGGTCTTGCTGTGTTACAACAACTACAGGATTTAATGTGATCATGACGGTTTGTGGGCTTACTTATTTTAGAAATATCAGTTTTAATAACCACAATTACTTCTGTTACTATGGCAGCAATATCATTGACTCAACAGGTGCATACTGTCCAATATGTTGATGCCATGTCTAAAAATGTTTCTCTAACTCTAGCAACACAGGAAGCTATAGATAGAAAGTTGAAGATGAGGGTAGATGCCTTGGAAGAGGCAATTATGCATATTGGGACTGAGTTACAGGCTTTAAAGGTGAAGATGGCTTTGACATGCCACGCTGATTACAGGTGGATATGCGTGACATCTTTGAAGGTAAACGAGACAGATTATAAATGGGAAAAGATTAAAAATAATATCTTAGGTGTTTGGAACAGTTCTGATATTGGCCTGGACTTAGGGAAACTTCATAATAAAATACAGACCTTGGATCACTCTCGACTGGATTTTACCACCGCTGGAGCAGCTAATGACTTTTTTCACACCTTCTCCAACTTTATTTCTGGAAAAAATATTCTGTCTAATATCTTTAGTTCTAATTTTGCTTCTCATAATCATTCTTCCTTGTATTGTCAGGATTCTTCGGCAGAACACTCAGAGGCTCGTGACTGAGCTGCGTCTGGCTGTTTTAAGAAATAAAAAAGGGGGAGATGCCAGGAGCCAGGATCTCTACCCATGGCAAAGGTCATGAGGAAGGAGGCTCAACATACACAAAGGTGGGATTGAGCCTCAGGAGTCCCCCTGGAAATTCTCGAGCATCTACCCCCAAAACTAGAGTCTGCCTACTTTACTACTTTGTGCTCTCACCTACACCTCTGACTTTACGGGGGTCTGTCCCCCACCACCTCTTTCGGAGAAGGTGTTAACTTACAGCTCCAGTTAATAATAATTCCTGGGCATGACAGGCGTGTTCCAAACTTACAAACTCATCTGGAGGTTCTCTAGCCTGCCTGACAGGCCTGTCCAGCCACATGTGATTGCCCACAGCCTCCCAACCATGAGAGGCAGGAGATGCTTTAAACCTTCTAAAAACAGGTTCTTTAGAGAAGATAGAAAACTATTAGTATAAGTATAGTGGGCTGATTAGAAATTGTATTGGTTTGAGAGAATGGCATTGAAACATGTAAAATATCATGTAGGAAACGAGTTGCCAGTCCAGGTTCGATGCACGATGCTGGATGCTTGGGGCTGGTGCACTGGACGGCCCAGAGGGATGGTATGGGGAGGGAGGAGGGAGGAGGGTTCGGGATGGGGAACACATGTATACCTGTGGCGGATTCATTATGATATTTGACAAAACTAATACAATTATGTAAAGTTTAAAAATAAAATAAAATTAGAAGAAAAAAAAAATTGTATTGGTGAAGGGTTTTTCATTTGCTGAGCCAATGTTTGCTGCTAAGTCTCTACATCCCCTGCCTTTATACACATTAATGAATATATAGAATAAATAAGTATTAACTTTGATATTAATCATGTTACACCTTAGGCTAAGCAAATTCTTTTCTTAATTAAAACCCACTACACCCTCACCCTATAGGAATGTAACTTTATCTGGTACCTTTAGAAGGTGGCATCTGTTTTAAGAATAATCACCCCTGGAGAAATAAGTGTTCTGGTTGACTGACCGCTGTCACAAGGAGAGGATCATAAATTGTCAGCAGGCCCCCTGGCCAGAAGATGATGTAACACCCCTAAGACCTCTGTATACATTTGTATGAAGCACCTGACTTTAACAAAAGTCAGGACTGCTGACCCCACGTGACTTTTGTATAACATCTCAGTGTATAAAAACAGACCCTGGAAAAATAAAAAATGGGATCAGTTCCTCAAAAGACTGGTCTCCCCATGTCGTTCTTTCACCTTCTGGCTGAATTATCTGGAACGTAGAGGCTCATCAAGCCTACTTATTATGCCTGGGCTTCTAAGATCTGACCGGGGAGGCCTTAGTGTCTCCTCTCCTTTGGGAGAACGGGAGGACGCCTGCGGCCTACGTAGGTGACGTAAATTCCTTGCCTTGGAATTTTACTAGCTTTCCACGTAAACCAAGTTATTCAGCCTCTTTTCTCCACTGAATTTTCCTATTGAGCTATCCTCATTCTATTACTCTTTATATCTCTAATTAATATTTAATTAAAGCTATCGTATCCTGATCGCTGAAGCCGTCTCTCCTTCGAATTTCCCTGGATCCACTGGGGCTGGACCCCGGCAGGACACGACTGAGTGACTGAACTAAACTGAACCTTGTATAAAGTCACATAACCATAGAGATGAGTTTTGAGTCCTTCTGACCAAAATCCCCTGTTGTTTGAACGCTATCCTTCATAGTGGGGTTCCATCTTACTTTCAGGGATCAGAGTTGCTGTCCTAAACCTAATTCTGAGAACTAGCTACCTAGACTCTTGAGGCCCACATAGTCAGACAGACTTGAGAACACAAGGATCACATCAGCTTCTGCTCTTGAATCCTGCCTACTTCTTATCCCAATACCACTCCATTACTGGGTTTATCTTAAAATTCAAGAGCTGAGTTTTGGGTCTCACCTTATATGCACACTCTTAGTATAATGAATATTAGATTTATCTCAAATTCAGATGCCATATCTTTACTTATTTCTATAATTTCAGTTTAAATCTCAGTTTGAGTTTTAACCAATGTGGCCAAGTTTCATACTTTCCTGAGCCTATGTTGGAATGCTACCAGTCTGTGATGATTTAGCCTATGGCTCCACAAATAGTAAGTGGCCAATCATCGAGACTCTTATATGTAAGAATCTGGCACATAGGAGGCCAGAAAATGAAGTGCCCGATGAGTCTCTGTCCTTAAAGAAATCATATCTTGCTTTAAAATAGAATTTACTCACAGGGAAGTACTTATTTCTAATACAAGATAAATTGAAAAATAATTGTGTAGAGAAAGAAAAGTTGTTGCAGTAGTTTATTTCTTATGATAGCTTTCAGATTGTTTAGTAATGCTTAATTCATAAACTGTGAAATGCACAAGTTTTAGTTGTACAATACAATAGTCATTGTTTATTATTTATATCACCAAAAAATGTTCCTTGCATCTATTCCCTTGTTCTCATCTTCTGTCCTCTTAAGGCACAAATCTGCTTCCTGGGTCCATATATTTTCCTTTTCTGACATTTTATATAAATGAAATCAAATAATATGTGATCTATTGCATCTGATTTCTTTCACTTACTATGTTTTTCAGATTTATCATATTGTAGTGTGACATAGTATTTTTTTTAAAATAACTCTCCACTTTTCAGGTGTATGTGTGGATGTGCTTGGTTGCTTCTGTTGTGTCCAATGACTCTTTGCGACCACATGGACTGTAGCCCACTAGACTCCTCTATCCATGGAATTTTCCAGGCAAGAATACTGAAGTGGGTTGCCATTTCCTACTCCATGGGATTTTTCCAACCCAGGGATTGAACCCAGAACTCACGTGTCTCCTGCACTGCAGGTAAGACTTTGAATGTTTTGAGGTTTGTCATGCTGTAGCCTGAGATAGGGTTTTTTTGTTTGTTTCTTTTCTTTTTCTTTTTTTAATAATACTCCACTGTGCAGGCATAGTATGTTTTATTTATCTACAATAATAAAATTGATCAGTTGATCAACATTCAAAATGTTTTTGTATTTTAGGTATTATAAATAATGCTGCTATGAACTTTTGGAACAAAATGTTTTCTTCACCTTTGGATAGATATCTAAGAGTGAAATGGCTGGATCAAAAGGTACATTTAGAAATGTCTCACCAGGCAAACCTGGCAACTTCTATTAGTGCTCCTAAAGTTTCTATTTGTGCCCCTAAAGTTAAAGAATCATGCAAAAATTCAAAAATCATAATTTATAAGCTTGTTGTCCATGTCTGTGAAATTTTTTACCAAGTACCTATGACAGATTGGAATGTATAATGGAGATTTTATCTAAAGAAGATGTATATCTAGAAAAAATTTAAAATGTAATTCTGTTGCTTGAAGTTAAACTCCACAATCTTTAGTTACTCTCCTACTATTTGTTTCCTGATTTAAAAGTGTAACATGTTTATAACCAAAGCAACTGGGATGTCACCCATGGCCCTCAGATGTGTGATTTCTAGGTGGTTGGAGATCTAGCACCTGCACCACACTTCTGATAATACACTCTTTCTGAGGCTGCAAAGTAATAGAAAACTCTCACAAGAAAGGAAGAGATGGTGGTTGCCCTGCTGGTTTGTGTTCTGAGATCTCTAGAGCAGAGCTATAGACAGGAAGCCCCACAAACTTGCTTTCCATCCAGCTGAATTCATTTACAGTGTCAGGATGTAAATGTGCAGTGATAATAGAATACTTCATCTCCAGCTGCAAATGGAGCTTAATCAAAAGTCCCCAATACTCTTTCAGTCATTAATCACAATTTCAAGGCATAGCACACAGCATAATGTTGTAGGTCAACTGAAAATAGTTTTTTGCTGTCTACTTGCTTATCTGATTGCTTTTCAGGAGTGAAAGATGGAGATGACAGAAGGGCTGGGGAAGCAGCCTCATGAAAGGTCCAGATTTCCACTGTCCTGCTCCTTCTCTCCCAAGATCACAACTCGCATCCAAGGTGCGGCTCTACTTCTAGCCTCCTGACTGAGCTTTAGGCAGAAAGAAAGACCCAATGAGGACAAGACACATCACCTAAATGGAAAAGCAAAAATAAGTTAAATATTATTGAACTATTGAAGAATTCTGTGGGGGACTAGTATAAAATCCATTCTTGCAGACATCCAGTGCAAACTTTTAAGAATACTTTCCAAAAGGTAAAATATATAAATTTTTATTCTTCTTTGTTTTAAGATTTATTTTATTGCTCACATATCCAGTTAACATGTGTAAATTTATTTTTCACATTTAAGTAGGATTAGCTCTTACAACACCTGGAACACAAATATTCTTGTTGGAAAATCATTTATCCTTATTTTTCTCTAGAGTACATTTATTCTTTCATTCTATCTTCTTTCTTTGCAAATTAATATCATTATTTCACTTAACTTGTAATTTAATCTTTTATAGGGCTGTATTTAATTGATATAAACTCATAATTTTACAATTGATATATCTCTATCTTCCATATATGATATTCTTAGAAATAATTTTGATTTGAAAGCATAAATTATCATAGTGTATTTTTATTCATTTATACCTTAACTGGAGATGCTGATCTCACTTCTGTCATCTTTCTACATGTTTTTTTTTTCTTCTTCTGAATTTTTTAAATTTATTTTTTTAATTGAAGGATAATTGCTTTACAGAATTTTGTTGTTTTCTGTCACATCTCAACATGAATCAGCCATAGATATACATATATCCCCTCTCTTTTGAACCTCTCCCCATCTCCCTCCCCATCCTACCCCTCTAGGTTGATACAGAGCCTCTGTTTGAGTTTCCTGAGCCATATAGCAAATTCACATTGGCCTATTTTACATATGGTAAAGTAAGTTTCCGTGTTACTCTTTCCATACATCTTACCCTCTCCTCCCCTCTCCTCATTCCTTAAGTCTATTCTCTATGTTTGTTTATCCATTGCTGCCCTGTAAATAAATTCTTCAGTACCATTTTTCTAGATTCCATATATATGCTAGAATATGTATATATATGGATATACATGTATATATATATATGTATAGAATATGTATAAATATCATATGTTAGAATCTGATATTTATCTTTCTCTTTCTGACTTACTTCACTCTGTATAATAGGTTCTAGGTTCATCCACCTCATTAGAACTGACTCAAATGTGTTCCTTTTTATGGCTGAGTAATATTCAATTGTGTATTGAATATTATTTATTCATTCTTTATTCATTCATCTGTTGATGGACATCTAGGTTGCTTCCATGTCCTAGTTATTGTAAATAGTGGTGCAATGAACAGTGGGATACATGCGTCTTTTTAAATTTTGGTTTCCTCAATGTATATGCCTAGGAGTGGGATACCTGGGTCATACTGTGATCTTATTCCTAGTTTTTTAAGGAATCTCCATACCATCTTCCATAGTGGCTGTATCAATTTGCATTCTCTCGTGAAACATTCTCTGGTCCTGGGCTTTTGTTTCTTGGGAGATTTTTGATCACAGCTTCAATTTCAGTGCTTGTAATTTGTTGTACATAATTTCTATTTCTTCCTGTTTCAGTCTTGGAAGATTGAACTTTTCTAAGAACCTGTCTATTTCTTCCAGGTTATCCATTTATTGTCATATGCTGCTGCTGCTAATTTGCTTCAGTCATGTCCGACTCTGTGTGACCCCATAGACTGCAGCCCACCAAGTTCTCCAATCCCTGGGATTCTTGAGGCAAGAACACTGGAGTGGGTTGCCCTTTCCTTCTCTAATGCAGGAAAGTGAAAGTGAAGTCACTCAGTTGTGGTCGACTCTTAGTGACCCCATGAACTGCAGCCTACCAGGCTCCTCCATCCATGGGATTTACCAGGCAAGAGTACTGGAGTGGGTTGCCCTTGCCTTCTCCATTATTGTCATATAGTTGTTCATAATAGTGTCTTATAATCATTTGTATTTCTGCTTTGTCTATTGTAACCTCTCCTTTTTCATTTCTAATTTGTTGATTTGATTCTTCTCTCTTATTTTCTTGATGAATCTGGCTAGACGTTTGTCAATTTTATTTGTCTTCTCATAAAAACCAGCTTTTACTTTTATTAATCTTTTGTTTCTTTCATTTCTTTTCATTTATTTCTGCTGGATCTTTATGATTTATTTCCTTCTACTATTTTTTGTTTGTTTGTTTGTTTTTGTTGTTGTTATTCTTCTCCCAGTTGTTTTAGATGTAAAGTTAGGTTGTCTATTCAATGTTTTTTCTTGTTTCCTGAGGTAGGATTGTATTGCTATAAACTTCCATCTTAGAACTGGTTTTGCTGCATCCCATAAGTTTTGAGTTGTCATGTTTTCATTGTCATTTGTTTCTAGAATTTTTTTGTTGTTTTCCTTTTGATTTCTTCAGTGACCTGTTGGTTATTTAGAAACGTGTTGTTTAATCTCCATGTGTTTGTGTTTCTTATAAGTTCTTTTCCGGTAATTGATATCTAGTCTCACAGCATTGTAGTTGGAGAAGATATTTAATATGATTTCAATTTTCTTAACTTTACTGAAGTTTCTTTGTGACTCAAGATGTGGTCTATCCTAGAGAATGTTCTATGTACACTTGAAAAGAAGGTGTATTGTTCTGCATTTCCTTTAAGGCTTGTGTTTCCTTATTAATTTTATGATTGATGATCTGTCCATTGGTGTGAGTGGGGTGTTAAAGTCTCCTACGATTATTGTGTTACTGCCAATTTCTCCTTTTATGTCTGTTTGTCTTATGTATTGAGTTTGTCTTATGCATTGAGGTGCTCCTATGGTGGGTGCATAGATATG
>NC_037339.1:71045004-71047852 GCF_002263795.3 Bos taurus
GGAAATTATATCCCACCTCACCCTTGTATTTGACGAAAAGCAGCATGTTTTTGATGAAATCCTTCTGTGGAAAAGATGCTGATGCTAATAAAAAACTGTTGCTTTTATTACTTTCTCTAATGAAGGAGATTACTTCAACAGTTTGCTAAAAAGAGGAAACTAAAAATAGGGCTTTTTTTTTTGGAAAGAGTATCCTTTTCTCCAAATTGATCCAGTATAAATGTAATTTTTTGTGTGTGTCCAATGGGATGACCTTTGTGTGCTGGGACATGAAAGCTGCATGCTGGCCCCTAAACTTGCTGCAGGAATGGAGCCTGAGGGAGCATGATGACACCCCGAAAATTCGGGCGATGCCTTTAACGGCAAACAGCTGTCTCTCTGCAGACCGCCGAGCCACAGTCACCAGTTAGCAAACGTTAGGTGTGGTCAGTCCTGAAAAGGCATCATGCTGACTTTGTTATAAACCACTCTTGGGAAAGGTCAGTGGCCATATGCAAGGAGAAGGACGCAGCATCTCACCCTGATTGCAGACAGCACTCTGATTTCCTTTTGTGCTGTTTGCAGTGACTTTATTTTCCTAACAGCGGCATGAGCCCGCCATCTGTGTTTCCCCGTCAGCTGGAACATCCGGGTGTGAAACCCACAACTGTCTTCATCCGACATCCTGTGAGGCTCCAGATTGCCCAGGAAACCACAATTGATCCTCCCCTCTGGAAGAATGTGGATCCCTGTCTGCAGAGCGAGAGAGCTGCCTTGGCCAGATAGCATCCCCTGAAATATTTCGGGAGGCTGATCGGACTAGGATTTGATCAACCCCGTCTCATGGGAGAGACTGAAGAGACCGTTGTCAGTACAGATGTGAGAGCTGGAACGTAAGAAGGCGGGACACTGACGAATTGACGCTTTCCAACCGTGGTGCTGGAGAAGACTCTTTCGAGTCCCTTGGGCTGTGAGGAGATCCAACCTGTCCATCCTCAAGGAAATCAGCCCTGGATGTTCATTGGAAGGGCGGATGCTGAAAACTGAAACTCCAGTCCTTTGGCCACCCGATTCGAAGAGCTGACGCATCTGAGAAGACCCTGCTGCTGGGAAAGATTGAGGGCAGGAGGGAAGAGGGACGACAGAGGATGAGATGGTTGGATGCATCACCGACTCAATGGACATGAATTTGAGCAAACTCTGGAGATGGTGGAGAGCACAGGAGCCTGGTGAACTACAGTCCATGGGGTTGCAACAGAGTCGAACATGACTTAGAGACTAAACAGAAGCAACAAATGGATAGAACATGTGAATGAGTTTACAAGCACCGTGTCTTTCTCACGTCTTTCAAGAAGATAACATCTGGAGAAGACATTGGCATGTTAACTCATCATTGACTGGTGGATTTTTGCAGAAACTGACGTCCATGGCTGGCGTTTTTATTTTGGTCAGCCAAAAATGTAATTCTGTTATCTCGCTAACACCTTCCTCTGTCTCATTTCTTTTTTAGATTCCGCGTATAAGCGATGTCATACGGCATTTCTCCTTCTCTGCCTGACTGACTTCACTCAGTGTGAAAATCTGTGGGTCCATGTTTATGTCGCTTCATATGGCACTACCTTGTCCTTCTTCATGGCTGAGTAATATTCTGCTGTGTCTGTGTATTCTCTTCTTGATCCATTCGTCATTATGATTGACAGTGATATGACATACGATATTCCTCGTATGAACAGCGTATGATTGCAGTCCCCTGCACTATGGGACACCTGAATTAGATGGTTTTGCTTCTCCGTAAACGTTATTTCATGCCTCGCATCATTCACAGCATGAGTTTTTCTCACACTGCTGGTTCTCTGGGTCTTGTCTACCAATGAAACCCAGCTTTCAACACTTGAGTGTGAACGGCCGTTCCTCTGAGGACCCATCTTGGACAATTTCCATTTCCCACTGTGCATGGTTTTAATATATATACCCCACACCCAGCTATTACCTGCCAGCTTCTAGGACCTCGTTTGCGCAGTTGACTGTGAACCCTGCATATGTTCATGGCTAACAGGACAGCCCCAGAGTCCCACCAGTTGACACCATCCAGGTCAGAGCCCATCTCTACGTTCTTCTGGACACATGGTACCCAGATGCAGCAGCTTGAGCTTCCATTTTTAAATCTCGCTTCCACGGCAGCAGAAATGAACACTCAGAAGGCTGCCACGAGGGGGAGCCTGTCTGTCGCCAACAACGTGGGTTCAGCTACGTAGAGAGATGGCTTAAATCCGTTAAACATAACACACGTTCACACAACCCATGAGCCCAGCACGGCGGCTGCTGCAGTCCTGTCTGTTCAACTCCCCTCTGCCACGTGGAGGCTCTTTCAAGACAGCTCCTGTCTAACCTCCTGTAAAGAGATCCCTTCTCTGTATTAGACAAAGGGCTTCCCTTCCAGTGTCTCCGTGGTAAAGAATCCCCTGCCAGTGCAGGAGACGCATGTTTGATCTGGGGTTTGGAAGATCCCCTGGAGAAGGGCATGGCAACCCACTCAGTATTCTTGCCTGGACAGTCCCATGGACAGAGGAGCCTGGGGGCTACGGTCCGTAGGGTTGCAAAGAGTCGGACACAACTGAGCAGGCACATAATTCACAAAACCCACAGTATTCCTTCTCTTTTCTTTTTCAAGAGCCCTCTGGTTTTTGTGTTAGACCTAATTGTGAGAGATTCCTCTCATACTGGTTGTGTCATGAATCTCAGGATCAAGAAAAGGAGGACTAAAGTCTAGACTTGACTCTGCGTGTGTCGTCTGTACCTTGAGCAAAATCGAATCCTCCCCGGGGAGCCACGTTGCCTTCGTTGGACGAGCATCATGATCTCTCTCTTT
>NC_037339.1:71347952-71485799 GCF_002263795.3 Bos taurus
ATCAATAAAAGCCAGGGGTTATTTAGACTGAATTGGAACATCCTGAACCACAGGGTGGGGATTCATTTCTAATCCCCTTGCCCATCCATATAGTGGATAAAAGATTTAGCTAAAGCAATCTATTTAATAGACAATAGCCATGTATTTTCCAGGGGCTGATTTTCTGAATGTGCAATACTGGTTTAACTACCAAAATCCAGTACAGAGCAAATTAAGAGTCTTCATTCAACCTCTTTTCTTCTAGTAGATCTTTAAAATAATTATTCTAATTAATTCACAGAGTAAATGAGACTAAGACAATCAGTTAATACATTACTGAATTACTCTAGAAGCCCTAGTTTATCACACAGACTCTTTATAAACACCTTGCTGCTGCTGCTGAGTCACTTCAGTTGTGTCCGACTCTGTGCAACCCCATAGACGGCAGCCCACCAGGATGCCCCATCCCTGGGATTCTCCAGGCAAGAACACTGGAGTGGGTTGCCATTTCCTTCTCCAATGCATGAAAGTGAAAAGTGAAAGTGAAGTCTCTCAGTCATGTCCAACCCTCAGTGACCCCATGGACTGCAGCCTTCCAGGCTCCTCCATCCATGGGATTTTCCAGGCAAGAGTACTGGAGTGGGGTGCCACTGCCTTCTCCATAAACACTTTAGACTCTGCTATAATGGAGCAGATGACGCAACTTTACCTGAATAAACTCCTAAGAACCAGTTCAGAACAAACATTACATCTGTGGCTTCTTCTACATATGTCCCAAAATACAGGCCACTTTGTACATTCGCCCTATGAAACAGGGAAGAAGAAATATTACACTATAGATTATATATAGAATTTACACAAATATCAAAAATTTTACCTCAATTCAAGAAATGTATTTTATGCTGTAAAGTGTTTCCCAGCTCATAAGACCCTGTGTGTATCTCCCCTTTAAAAATCTGAATCAGTTTTCAAAACTGTCTGTGAAGACAGACTTAGAAAAGGAACTTATAGTTGCTGAGGGGAAGGATAATTAGAGAGTTTGGATGGTCATGCACACATTGCTATATTTAACAGAGGTAACCAACAAGGATTTATTGTACAGCACATGGAACTCTGCCCAGTGTTATGAGGCAGCCTGGATGCGAGCAGGGTTTGGGGGAGGATGGATACATGCATATGTATGACTGAGTCCCTTAGAAGTTCACCTGATAGTTCACCTGAGAGTTCACCTGATAGTTCACCAACTATCACAACATTGTTGATCGGCTATACTCCAATACAATATTAAAAGTTCAAAAAAAGTAAAAAAAAAACTTTCTGTGAAGAAGCTGCTAGAGGGAGGGACATGGGAGAGATCACAGGGGGATCACACACCACCCACAGGAACTTTCATTTTTCTTTAGGGAAACTACGTGAGGGTCAGTCCCCCTGACTTTGTGGGAAAGTGAGGCTTTGTATAGACTTTCAGCACTTTCAGTCAAACCAGGAATCACTCACCAGTTTAAAAGCCACCAATCCTGCAGGACGTAGGCAACCTGGAGCAGGAAACAGCAGTCATTCACACACTGACATCACTGAGCCTCACACCCCGCTCACTAGGAAGGGGGACGGAAAGGCTCCAGAACATGGAGATGGTCCTTCCAGCTCAGGTCTGCACCAAGCCCCATGCCCAGATGACCACAGGTCAGGGGAGAGCATGTTACAGTTTAACATGTTTAAAAGAAACCCCCTTTTCCCTAGAAGACTTTGCTCCCCAAATATAATGTATTTCAATGCAAATCCAAGTAGACTGTGAAAGGCAGTAATAACAGTACAAATGTTAGGATTTTTCAAAGCAAAAAGCTTGACAGGTACAGTGATGGTCAGTTCCAGTGTCAGCTTGGCTGGGCCAGTCTCCAGTGATTCAACCAAACACTGGTCTAGATGTTGCCGTGAAGGTAGTTTGTGGATGTAGTTCACATCCTTCATCAGAAGTTAAGTAGAGGAGATCACCCTCAACACTGTGGTTGCCTCATCCAGTCAGTCAAAGGCCCTTAGAGCAAAACCTGAGGCTTCCTGGAGGAGGAAGAAATTCTGCCTCAAGACATCAGGGTCAGCTCCTGCCTGAGGTTCCAGCCTACAGGCCTGCCTTTCTGATTTCACATTCACCCAGCTAGATCCCACAACCTCATGAGCCAATTATTTGAGACAAATCTCTTAATACACAAAAATAATCATAAAATGCAGTATAAATAGTATGTAAATATCAACCTGGGTACACAAATCAAAATAAACGCCCTTACGTGCCTGAGCTGCGATGTTTACTAGAATAAGGAAGATGATGACAGACCAGTGAGCACCAGCTGTGAAGTAACTTGCATAGGTCTTAAAATCCACTTTTCTTTCCAACTGGTCTTCTAAAGGTAGTGTAACCTGTATGTTCTCAGTCTAGAAGGGAAACATGGCAGTGAGAGATGAAATTTTATATAATGAACCCCAAATTTCAAGAGTTCAACACTGCCCTCCACTGCAAAACTGTGGGGAAACAGACACATCGCATACAGTGGCAGGAGTGCAGGATGGTCCATCTCCTGGAGAAGGGTGTGGGAATATCTAGCCAAATCACATATGCATTTACCCCTGGACACAGCCATCCTACTTCTAGGAATCTATTGGAAATAAAAGAATATCCTCACAAGGTTATTCACTGTTGGGTAGCTTTGCTTAAAATAGATCATGACTTTCAGCACACACACAACAAAATCAATTAATGTATAAATGCAGAAGTTTGCTCTAAAATAACACACAAAATGATATGGAGCTAATATATCCCTCTAGATGACTTGTGTCGCTCAATGATAGAAACAGAAAACACAGGCTCAAAATACTAGCCAAATACAGTAAACTGAGATCACAGAGAGGGCTGGAATAATCAGTTTGGATAGCACATTGCAAACGTATGATCTGAATCTATTTGATTCTGAAATTTCAGAGTGATTCTTGAGTTTAGAAAGTGAACAGCTAATCCCAGTAATTATCAGAATCAGCCAGGCTCCTGGGTTTGGATATCAAAGAATATCTGTGTATTTTAAGGGAGCTCTAGTATATTTCTGCATTTCTGTTTGGAGCACTTAGAATGCATTATAGAGTCACGGGAGCCTAAAATGTTCTACTCTACCCTGGCCACTGGATCCAAGGTTGATAAGATGTGGTTGTCGGTCTTCAAGGGGAAGAAAGGAGTACGGGAACTAACACCGAAGTGTCTATCATGTGTCAGGTCCTTTGCACGTTACCTCTGACCTATCACAAACCATCTGACACCAAGGCAAAATACTACCATTAGTCATATGCAGTGCTAGAACATTCCAACATACAGGAAAAATAGATGATTTACTATGGCAACAGAAGGACTCAGTCTAAGGTAGTCTTCATATTAAGCTTCTGGATGCATAAGGGAAGTTGGGAGCCACGAGAGCAAGTAGGACACAACCATGGTAAACTGAAGAGTTCTCAATCAGTGTGAGCCACATGTACCCAGAAATGCACAGCAGTGCACCCACTACTGACCTCCATAAGATTTTCCAACTACACCCAAAGGAGAACCACAAACAGGCTTGCTCCCTTCATGCTTTCCCATGAATTCCATGGAATAAGACTTTGGGAACTTAAGGGTCTACTTTGGGAAAAATGAAGATATCATTAGAGAAGCAGACTGAAGGTCCATGAAGCCACCAAGAGCAGAAAGACCAGGGCACACTGATGGATAGAAACTCACATCTTGGTCTTCTGGAGCTACATCCTTCCATGAGGGTCTAGGAGACTGTAGAGACCAACTCAAAGACTTGGAAATCAGAGTGGGAGTTCCTGGAACTGGAGATGGTTCAGATTGCTTATTCCCGTTGTCAAAAAGGGAAAGAATATCTACCCTAGATTTCAGGAACTCAGAGTAAGTCCCCCTTTTCACTGTTTTGCCCTAAAATAAAAAAAATTGAGAGGAATTAATTTACATTTGATAATATTAAAACAAGCTAAATACTAGTCAAGAAAAGTTATGTGGCCTTAAATTGTGGTTTTTGTAAAAAAAAAAAAAAAAAAAAAGATCCCTGAGTCTAGAAGTCTTGTTGAAAAATCTAGTTCAGTCAACTCAGTATAGAACTGAGCATTGTGTTCTCTGCCAAACCCTGTGTTAGGTGCTAGGGGATATGAAAGAAACATGTGCTTGTTTGTTTAAAATGCAGGTCATTGACATAAGTACCCTGGGCACTTGGGGAAGCAAAAAGCACAGAGTTTGGTGTAAGGATCAGCACAGTCTCTACAGACAACATGGGAATTGAGAGAAGCCTCCCTGGTGGCTCAGAGAGTAGAGAATATGCCTGCAATGTGGGAGACCTGGGTTCGACCCCTGGGTTGGGAATATCCCCTAGAAGAGGGCATGGCAATCCACTCCAGTGTTCTTGCCTGGGAAATCCCATGGACAGGGGGTCCATGGGGTCACAAAGAGTCTGACATGACTTAAATGACTAAGCACATACAGCACATTATGTGAGAAGCAGAATTTTTAAAAACAGTCAACTGGGGAGGATATTCCAGGAAAGAAATTTAAACTTAACCCAGAGGTGGGGACCAGCACATCTGCATATGGGTAAGAGTCTCTCATTAAATCTTCCCTGACCACTGTCACTGTCACACTGTCATGTGCCCGGCTGGGATAACAGGAACCAGTCCCGGACAGAAAATCCAAGAGAGGCCTCTCCTTGGTCTACAACTGTCCCCAGACACTCAGCAAGTTTCCAACTTAAAATTCAATATTCCACCTCTTAAAGTAATTAAACAAGGAGGCCACGGGGCTGGGGTGGCTCTAAAGCCTTGGCAGTCTGTGTCCACAAACCAAAACCTAAGCCAGAATCAGTGCACTCAGATCTGACAGAAAAACTTAAGACCAACCAACCACAAGCAGCCAACCAGCCTTCCCCAAAACAGGCAACTGCTTAAGCTATAGCCAATCTCATCATGTTCTTCGAACATGAGTGACAGATCCTTGCACAGTTTCCCTCCCTTAGAAAGTCATATAAAAAATATGTTTCACTATTTTCTGACCCCTAAGCAAGACACACCTGAATCACTCAGTGGCAAACAAAACATATAGGAGAAAAATCCCAGGATGCAAAACTCATCAAATGCAAGCAGCTCTGGTCAACAGTGGTCAGATGGAAGACGACTCTGGACCCTGGTTGGGACCCCTCTCACCCTTTCCCCTGAGGTGAGCCAATGGGAGAAACCCAGTAAAGCATCTGGGTACCATCTGATACTTCAGAACTAGAAACGTATGTAGGATATGGTGTGTCTTGTTCCACTTGGGAGGCAAAATTCATACACCTCTTCAAGGAAATTAGTGCTCACCACTTGATATCTGTAATATACACAATGAAATGACTGGTAGTACAAAGACAGCAATTTCACTCAGCAGCCAAGCACTGACAATTCCAAGGGGACAAGGGAGCAGCCATCCCCCACTCTGCTGTGAGAGACGGACCAAACAAACACTAAGGATGGACCCCACTCATGCAGGAGTATTCACCAGTGGACAAATAGTTGTTTTGTTAGTAGTAAAATTGGGGGTAGTGTCCTCAAAGGAAGTAATAAGGGGACCCTAAAACATCTAGGGATGGAATAAATAGGTTATTCTCTTGCCCACTGATCCTGTGCTCATAACACTGTCAACACTGGGATCTGCACACTAGAATTGCACTCTCTGCACATGAAATCAACTGCTCTCAAGCTCAGAAAACCTTAACCACCACCCCCTTCCCATTCCTAGAGGAGCAGGTAGGAGTCAACACATGGAACTGCTTCCAGAGAGACAGAGTTCTGCATTCTAATAATCTTTCTTAGAGCAGAGATTCATTTCTTAAGTCGAGAATTTGACCAAGAGCCTGTGGAACAGTCAGGGATTAATGACAAAGGTGCTAAGACACAGAGGCAAACAAGCCAAGGAGTGAAGCATCAAACGACCTCTAAGTCTGAATACTTCTCACTACTCTCCACCCCACCCCCAACCATGCTAGGAGTTGTGGGTTGGATGGTGCCCCCTCCTCAAAAAGATAAGTTCACACATGACACCTGTGAACATGACCTTATTTGGAAGCAGGGTCTTTGCAGATATAATCAAGTTAAGATAAGGTCACCCTGGAGTAGGGTGACCCTATGTCCAATATGACTGATGTTCTTATGAGACTCAGACAAACATGGGGACAATGACCATGTGACATCAGAGGCAGAGACCACAGTGCTGTAGCTGGAAGCCAAGGAACACCAAGGAAGGCCAGTGAACACCAGAGGCTGGAGGGAAGGAATCTCCCCTGCAGCCTTCAGGAGAGCATAGCCATGCCAGCACCTAGATTTGGGACTTGTAGCCTCCAGAACAAGGAGACAATAAACTTCTGTTGTTTTAAGTCACCCAGTTTGCGGTGCTTGGTTACAGCAGCTCTAGAAACTGATACTCTAGCCTGAGCCCACACTTCTGTCTCCTCAGCTTTACTAAGATTCCTAATTACTTCTTCTGTCACCCCTCCAGTGACCATCAGAGGAATCTTTCAAATCCACATCAGATCACATCCCTCCTCTGTTCTGGACCATCCGATGGCTTCCATCCCACAACCGCCCATTGTCCACTGCTCAGAGACCAGCTCCCTTCTGTCCCCTGCTCACTCTCCTCAGACACTCTGGTCTTCCTGCCATTCCTCCAACCTGCCCAGTCAGCTCCTTCCTTAGGGAGTCTGCCTTCCTTAGGACCCCCTGCCTCAGACCCCCCTCCCCCAGGTGACAATGTGGCCCCCACCTTCATGTCACTCAGACCCCGTAAGGCACCATCTCTTCAGGGAGGCAGCCAGGATGTTAGCCCACCTCTCTCTCTGTCACATCCTCCCCATAAGAACAGGAGCCCAGTGAAAGCAGGGCCTTGTCCTCCTGTTGCATAGGCTCCCACACGTATTGGGCACATAGAGACCTGGGCAGGGGGACCAGCAACTGGTGACACCAGCAGAGTGGGCATCTCTGACCTGAGTGCTTGGATACCCAACCTGGCTTCTGGTGTTAATGGAAGATGCTCTTTAGGCAAACTATGTATAACAATCACTTAGATACAATCAGATGTTAGTATCTCTAATTTCTAAGTGATACATTTTGACTTAAGTTGTGAAAGGAAAATGAAAACTTCTAAACAAAATTGAATCATTATCCTTAACAGATTTCATCAGAACAGTGACGATTTAGTAATACTGTTGCACTTTTATATACTTTAGGGTTTATGTGACTTAGAGTATAGTAGTGACATTTCCTGCATTGGGGAAGGAAATGGCAATCCACTCCACTGTTCTTGCCTGGAGTATCCCAGGGATTGGGGAGCCTGGTGGGCTGACATCTATGGGGTCGCACAGTCAAACATGACTGAAGCGACTTGGCAGCAGCAGCAGCAGTGACATTTCTGGACTTACCAGGTGGTGCCAGTGGTAAAGAACCCGACTGCCAATGAGACAGGATTCAATAGCAAGAGACTCGGGTTTGATCCCTGAGTCAGGAAGATTCCCTGGAGGAGGCCATGGCCACCCCCTCCAGTAATGTTGCCTGGAGATTCCCATGGACAGGAGCCTTGGGGGTTACAGGTCTTTGGGTTCATCCTCCAAGGCATGAACACCACCTACTCTGAGAAGGGGGTGATTACCATGAATCCAAGGAGAATGACCTGTGGGGAGGTCTGTTCTTCAACACACCTGAGAGAAAAGCAATTCCCCAGACTTCTAGAAACCACTTACATCTTTCAGTATCAGAATCTGACTTGCATCTTCTAGGTACTGCAACTGATGAGTTACTAAGATTGTGATTTTCTCCTTCAAGGCCTGACGAATACACCTACAAATGCAAAAGGCACAGTATGCAAATGCACATTAATGGGGTGCTTCAAACCGGAAACTTATATTTTGAAAAAAATAAGACAAAGACTACACAGTAGTCAAAAATCTGTAGTTTAAAACCAAATCAATAATAAAAATTAAACATAAATCAATTAATCTTACTAGGTTCTTACATTTATCCCCAGTAAATTTGAACCTAACTCATCCCCAGTAAATTTGAACCTAACTCTGACTATGCCAAAGCCTTTGACTGTGTGGATCACAATAAACTGTGGAAAATTCTTTAAGCGATGGGAATATCAGGCCACCTGACCTCCCTCTTGAGAAAACTGTATGCAGGTCAGTAAGCAACAGTTAGAACTGGACATGGAACAACAGACTGGTTCCAAATAGGAAAAGGAGTATGTCAAGGCTGTATATTGTCACCCTGCTTGTTTAACTTATATGCAGAGTACATCATGAGAAATGCCAGGTTGGATGACGGACAAGCTGCACTCAAGATTGCTAGGAGAGAAATATCAATAACCTCAGATATGCAGATAACACCACCCTTATGGCAGAAAATGAAGAATAACTAAAGAGCCTCTTGATGAAAGTGAAAGAGGAGAGTGAAAAAGTTGGCTTAAAGCTCAACATTCAGAAAACTAAGATCATGGCATCCAGTACCATTACTTCATGGCAAATAGATGGGGAAACAGTGGCTATTTTGGGGGGCTCCAAAATCACTGCAGATGGTGATTGCAGCCATGAAATTAAAAGATGCTTACTCCTTGGAAGAAAAGTTATGACCAACCTAGACAGCATATTAAAAAGCAGAGATATAACTTGGTCAACAAAGGTCCATCTAGTCAAGGCTATGGTTTTTCCAGTGGTCATGTATGGATGTGAGAGTTGGACTATAAAGAAAGTTGAGAGCCAAAGAATTGATGGCTATTGAACTGTGGTGTTGGAGAAGACTCTTGAGAGTCCCTTGGACTGCAAGGAGATCCAACCAGTCCATCCCAAAGGAGATCAGTCCTGTGTTTTCATTGGAAGCACTGATGTTGAAGCTGAAACTCCAATACTTTGGCCACCTGATGAGAAGAGCTGACTCATTTGAAAAGACCCTGATACTAGGAAAGATTGAGGGCAGGAGGAGAAGGGAACTACAGAGGATGAGATGGTTGGATGGCATCACCAACTCGATGGACATGAGTTTCAGTGAACTCTGGGAGGTGGTGATAGACAGGGAGGCCTGGCATGCTGCAGTTCATGGGGTTGAAAAGGGTCGGACATGACCGTGCGACTGAACTGAAAAACTTCTAAAAAGTAATCCAATGAAGGAGGGGCACCAATAGCTAAGTTTTTTTTTTTTTCCCCTAAAACTCAGCTTAACAATTATTTACATGTTTCATAAAGAAAAGCAACTAATACTGAGATTCCTAAATTTGACTGAACTAAAATACTATTTCATCGCTATGTGGGAATGAGAGAAGAGGGATCTATGTCATATAAAAATGTGTACATTCTAGGGCAACTTTCTACATGATTATAATCAATTATGTAAATATTAGCAATGAAAAAACTAATAGATTCTCTGTAATCTTTGCCACAGTGCATTTGCTAAACACTTGCTCCCAAAGAACGTTAGACAGAAACTAAATCCTAGTGTGGCCTCCATCAGTCTCTGCAAAATTCCCAGTCCCAATCAGGAAGCAAGACTTCTTTCATTAGGACTGAACACCTTCCAAACATGAAAATAAAAGAACAGAACCCAAATGGCCCCAATCAAAATGGAAATCATCCAACAGCTCAGAGCACCCACCAGTTCTCTATAGTCAAAACCCCCCTCACTATTCAACCTTAAATTTTTTCACAGAAAAAAAAATTACAACTGCTCCTACCTTTTAAAAGCAGACCCCTAGGAACTCAGCCCCAGTCTCATCCCACAGGGTCCACAACCCCTCTAGGGAAGCGAGCGTCCAGGTCTGGCACCCCGCTGACCGTGGGCAGGGCTCCAGGCAGGTACTCTGGGAACCTAAGCCCCTTGCAGAGCAAATCTCAGGAGCATGGGCCACACCTCAGCCTGTGAACTAGTCAGATGGAGAATCTGGAGGCAGCAGGCTGCAGCTCAGTCCCTCTCAGGAGTCTGACGATGTCAGACAAGCAACTAAACTTCATTTTCTTCATCTCAGAATGTCAGTGACAACTTCATTCACATGTTCTGAGAAGTCAAACCACCAACACGTTCAGTAAACGTCAGCCCCCTTCTCCGCTCCTCCCTAACCACAAGTGGCCCTGTGCTTTGGAATCAGGACAGAGTCCTAAGGGGACACTCTGGACACTGGGTCTGTGATCAGAATCAGGACCCCAGGACTCAACACACAAACCATCGCTTCATTAAGTCCAAAAGGATTCATGTTTACCCTTTAACATGTGTTAGTTCAGTGTTCATACTAAGTTTCTTGACTAACACTTTTTTCAGATTTAATACTAAAGCTTTTAAATAGAATTTTTTTCTCCTTAATTCATAATTACCTGCCAGTAGTCTAGGAAGGCATATGTTAATTAAATCTAATGGGCTGTAAAGTCCAAAATAGACCAACACAAAAGTTTTAAATTGTTTTCTTCTTAACATTCCATCACAGATGAGGTAACATAAATAATTATAACAAAGTGATCAGTTGATGGCTTTGAATTTTTCCTAGATGATGCTTTTATCCAAATCATTAGGAAAATACACTATTTTCCAAGTTTTTTTTTTCTTTTTTTAATTTTATTTTATTTTTAAACTTTACAATATTGTATTAGTTTTGCCAAACATCAAAATGAATCCGAGTTTTTAGAGTAAAGATTTCCAAGTCATGCCATAGAAATTACTGAGCAGCAACCAGTTGTTTAACTGCTATTCCTATATAAAGGCTGTGTTAATCCTATAATCCCACATATAATCCTATATAAGGGCTGGTCCCTGACAGCTCAGCTGGTAAAGAATCTGCCTGCAATGCAGGAGACCCTAGTTCATTTCCTGGGAAGATATGCTGGATAAGGGATAGACTACCCACTCCAGTATTGCTGGATTCCCCTGTGGCTCAGCTGCTAACCTGGATTTGATCCCTGGGTTGGGAAGATCCCCTGGAGAAGGGAAAGGCCAGCCACTTTAGTATTCTGGCCTGGAGAATTCCATTGACTGTATAGTCCGTGAAGTCGGACTATACAAAGAGTCCGACATGACTGAGTGACTTTCACTTTTCTGGGGAGACACGGGAGCCCTGAGACTCTCTGGGAGAACATCCTGGAAAAAGACACAGCAAGTGCAGGGGTCATGGGACAGAACACGCTGGGCTGAGGCGCCTTCCTGCATTCATAGCTTGGGGGCAGGTGAGGGCACTCATAAATGGTCAAGGGCATCCACTGAGGGCTGTGGGAAGACAGAGGGCAGGGGCGCCCCCTGGAGGAGTGGAAGGGAATGGCAGGGCCGCCTTCCTTCTGTGTCCTGTGCACTGCTCCCTGGCTCTGGGACAGAGGGACCAATGTGCACAGACAGAGGGGGTGAGAAAGGACCCCACAGAGCCCGCACAGCCACACACCGAGTGGGGGTAGAGCTGGAAAGGCTGCGGGGGCAGACGGCAAGGAAGCCTGTTCTCTTCTGAGGACCTGGAGCTGCTTCCCGAATGTGAAGAGGGGTCTGAGAAGGGCTGGAGCAGGAGGGTGAGCTGTGTAGACAGCAGCATGTGAGTCTGATCAGGACAGAACTGAAGACTTGATAATGCAGGAGGTGGGGGTCTGGAATGTGGGGCTGAACCAGAACAGGATCCACAGCTGGACACAGGTGAGAGAGTATCAGTTCACCCAAAGCCACTCATCTTCTGTGGGTGACAGAATCCATTTAGTGTTCACAGCATAATGTAAAACTCACGAACCTTAATGACCTTCCTTCATAACTGAAGGAATCTGTTCATCGTAAGTAGAAGTGTGATTCATTCACTTTTAATACAAAATCCTTCACATGACTAAGCTTCCACATGACCACCATCTCTCACAGCATATTGTTCGTCCAGTTCCCTAGCTTGAGAACACTCTCCAACTGCTGCTGGGTGATTTCCTAAATTGCTTTTATATTCTCTGCTTTTGCTTTAAATCACCATAGAGAATGTGGTTCTGATTAACGCAACTGTCTTAAGCCTGCTTCTCTCAAGAATATATCCAAAGTGGTACACCCAAAATATTTGAGAGGATTTTATAAATATCTCCTGTGTTCAAAAAAGAACTCAAGAGAACTTCTGTGATCAGCACACTGTACTTCACACTAATTGCCTTCCCCTGTGACATGGATGCAACAGCCAGTAGCATCTGTTCCCGCCTTGATGGGGAAATTGTGCAGGTGTTCACAAGATGGGGTGACACACATTTGTGAGTTCAAGGTCGGGTCCTAGGAATAAAGAGGCTGAGATACTCACAATGCCAGGAGGGTGGGGGTAGGGAATCACTGTCATAGCACTAGCTCCTGTCACTGAACTCATGACAAGACACAGGCACTTCTCTAATGAAAAATTCATCAAGTCATGAACAGGAGAAGGTGGGAGGTCAGATCAGAGAACTGGAGGCCACGCCATGTGTCATCTGCCCTGTTCTCTCATGTTCTCAAAGATTCAGTGCTACTATGCATGTTTGTACAAGTGTTACAATGTATATAACATGAAATTTACCATTTTAACAATTTTAAGCATACAACCCAGTGGCACTAAGTACATTCACATAGTTGTGCAGGCATCACCACCATCCATCTCCACAACTCTCTCATCACCCCAACACTGAGCACGTTTTACACCTGGGCAGGTTCCACCAAAGACTAACGACCCCTGCTTAGAGGACATGGAATCCCAGCTCCTCATATCCAGGGCTCTGAAGTCTCTTCACTTGGCTATCTCTGAGATTCACTTGACACTTTAACCATCAGTTTCTTAGAATTTGGTGACAGGGACTTTAAAGAGTTAATCATTACCCTCAATTATACTGGACCTAATCTAATCTGACTGGTGTGCTTAGATGAAGTGGAGACTAAGACACAAGGACAGAGACACAGGACTGCAAATCAATGAAGTTGGAACACACCCTCCCTCCATGCACAAAAATAAACTCAAAATGGCTTAATGACTTAATCATAAGATGTGATACCACAAAACTTTAGAAGATATTAGAGGCAAACATTCTCTGACATAAATTATACCAACATTTTCTCCTAAGGCAATAGAAATATAAGCAAAAATATAAAAAAAGGGCTTTCCTGGTGGCTCACTGATAAAGAACCCGTGTGCCAATGCAGGAGACATGGTTTCGATCCCTGGTCCAGGAGGGTCCCACATGCCATGGTGCAACTAAGTCCATGCACCACAACTACTGAGCCTGTGCTCTGGGGCCCAGAAGCCTCAACTACTGAGCCCACACACCCTAGAGCCAGTGCACTGCTCAAGAGGAGCCACTGAAATGAGAAGCCCACACACTGCAACTAAAGAGAAGCCCCTGCTCATCACAACTAGAGGGAAACCTCCACCAACAAAAGCCAGCACAGCCATAAACAGATAATTATTTTTAAATAAAAAAAAAAGTAAGCAAACAGGACCTAATCAAATTTACAAGCTTTTGCACAGTAAAGGAAACCATAAATACAATAAAGAGACAACCTATAGAATGGGAAAAAATACTACAAATAATGTGACCAACAAGGGCTTAATTTCCAAAATATACAAACAGCTCATACAACCCAACAACAACAAAAAATCCAATCAAAAACTAAACTGCCTTTTTTTTAGGCAGAAAAACTAAATAGACATTTCTCCAAAGGACAGACACAGATGGCCAAAAGAAGCTCACCATTGTGAATTATTGGAGAAATGCAAATCAAAACTACAATCTGGTATCACCTCACACCAGTGAGAATGGCCAGCATTAAAATAACAGTGGCTGAGGGGGAATGGAGTAAAGAGAACCCTCTTACACTGCTGGTGGGATTATTAGTTGTTGCAGGCATTATGGAAAACATTATGGAGATTCCTCAGAAAACTAAAAACAGAATTATCTTATAATCCAGTAATCCCATTTCTGGGCATATATCTGGGGAAAACTATATATCAAAAAGACACATGCAACCCTATATTCATAGCAAAACTATTCACAATAGCCAAAACATGGAAATAACCTAAATGTCCATAGACAAATGAATGGGTAAAGAAGATGTGATACATATAGACGATGCAATACTACTCAGCCATAAAACAAAAAGAAAGAAAGAATATCATTTGCAGAAGTGTGGATGGACCTAGACTTTATCATACTAAGTGAAGTAAGTCAGAAAGAGAAAGATATCATGTATCACTTATATGTGGAATCTAAAATAAGGCAAAAATGAACCTATCTATAAAACAGAAACAGACTCACAGACAGTGAACAGACGTGGGGTTGCATGGGTGGAGGGGGTGTGGGGGAGGGATGGACTGGGAATTTGGGGTTAGCAGATGCAAACTGCTGCTGCTGCTGCTAAGTCGCTTCAGTCATGCCCGACTCTGTGTGACCCCATAATGGACAGACAACATGGTTCTATGGTACAGTGCAGAGAACTATATTCAGGATATTCAATATCCTGAGATAAACCATAATGGAAAAGAGTATTAAAAAAGAATGTATAGCTGTGTATAACTGAGCCATTTTGCTGTACAAAGAAAGTAACACAATATTGTAAATTAACCATATTTCAATAAAAAATTTTTTTAAAAAAAGGACAGAGACACAGGGGTGCTCAAGGACAGAGAGGAGACCATGTGAGGACACCGTGCGGTGGCCGCCGCAGAGACCAAAGCTGCCCATGTGCTGAACTCCCAGCCTCAAGAACACTGAGAGAATCAATTTCTGTTCTCTAAGCACCTCCATCTGTGACAGCTTGGTAGAGTGAATGTTTTTGTCCTCAAAATGCATGCATTAAAACCTAATCTTCACTTTTTTGGTATTAGGAGGTGGGGCCATCAGGAGGTGATCAGGTCATGAGGGTGGAGCCTCCATGAAAGGGATTAGTGTCCTGATAAAAGGAACCACAGGGCTCCCTCACCCTTCCAGCATGAGAGGACACCAGAATCAGACCCTCACCAGACGCTGAATCTGCCAGCACCCTGACTTGGACTTTTTCAGCCTCCAGAACCGAGAGAGATAAACTTCCATTATTTCTAAGCCACCCAGCTCTGGTTCCTGTGAGAGCAGCCTGCATGGACACAATCCTAGAAACTAACATAGGACCTGACAACGAGAATTCCCAAACAGCTTCTCTCTGCTGAACACCCCGCCTCCTCCAGGTGAGGACATGCCTGCTGTCCTCCTCACAGCCCTGCTTCCTCCTCCCACCATACCTGAACTTCTCCTCTTCCTTCAGCAAAGGACTGGGTCCTCTTCTCAGCCTCCACACACACCCACCCAGCCTGAAGGCCCCCAGGGCACTGCCCGCCCAGCTCCGGGCACAGGGAGCTTTCCAACTTCAGTGAAAGTCTCAAGCTGCCACTTCCATTTCCACTTAGTACTTCCTACCCGGTATGGAAACTTTCTAAACCGTGATTCTGCTGAGCTTTCCCAGGCATCTGTGTTAACAAGCTCCACATAGAGACAGGTTCCTCAGAGGCAGGAATGAGAGCTGGGTGTCCTAGTCTCCCTTATTCGGTCCAGTGTGGTCCTTACCCTCTCCTGGCTCACCATCCTCCTTGTAAACTGAGAGGTTTTGTATAGGAACATCTGTAAGGGCATCGATCTCAGTGTATACAGCAGGACATTAATAAGTGCAGCTGGAAGGCTCGTTGGCTTTACAAGGTGAATGACAGCAAGGGAACTAACTGTGGGGTAGATGTAGAGGCTGTTTCAGAAAAAGAAAATTCATGAGGCTTTCAAACAGGCCAGTCTAGACTCCACCAGAGGCCTCAGTCAGCATGTGTTAGGACAGAAAAGCATCAGAGCTCTTCTCCTTCAGGAGTTCTGTGGCCAAGAAAGAGCCACTGACAACAAATTCCAGAACAAAGTGAGAGTTAGGACTTTAACCAAGATATCGAGTTTCAAATTCAAGGTTACCCTACATGAGGGTCTAAGTATTAATTCTAATAAGAATCCATTGCTGCTGCTAAGTCGCTTCAGTCGTGTCCGACTCTGCGACCCATAGATGGCAGCCCACCAGGCTCCCCCGTCCCTGGGATTCTCCAGGCAAGAACACTGGAGTAGGTTCCCATTTCCTTCTCCAATGCATGAAAGTGAAAAGTGAAAGTGAAGTCGCTCAGTCGTGTCCAACTCTAGCGAACCCATGGACTGCAGCACACCAGGCTCCTCCGTCCATGGGATTTTCTAGGCAAAAGTACTGGAGTGGGGTGCCATTGCCTTCTCTGAAGAATCCATTAAGCAATGTTAAATAATTGAGTCATATTCAGATGTGAAATAAATCATTTGCAAATTCTAGTCTTTATTAAGTATTTCCAAACCGACAGATTAATTAATAAGCATAAACCAAAAGTCTTTTCAAAGAAGTCCTATGTCAGTACTGAAAACTTCACTTCTAATGTGCCTTGAACACACGATGGAGGAAAAGGGCTGGTTACCAGGTTACCAAGTCCTACTCTCTGATTTAAAAATTTTACATTGCCCTTCTTATCCCTGGGGTCTGGATCCATCAACTACAAGTCATGGAGGAATCTGCCATCTATCCCTCACTCCCTAAAGCATGGACCCCACTGTCCTCCACACACTGGAAGCACCTGCTGTATTTTCCTGTCCTGACCTCATCATGATGTAAGATTTCTCTAGGATGGATCTTCTATGGAGGGAAGGGAGTGGAGAGAGGAACACCAGGGCAGAGGGAGCTGAGTCTCCTGGAGCACAAAGACCTTCCTGAGCTCCCTTCCCTGATCCCTACAGGGTTCCTGGAAAGAAGAAATGATATAAAACAGGTGCAAACTCACTGTTCAAACAAGTGCCTGCTGATTCCTGCATCCACTGTGCTGAGCGGATCATCCAGGAGGTAGATGTCTGCGTCCTGATACACAGCTCTAGAAAATGTAGAGAGACGTCAAGAGAAGACACTTCACACGCCCTGGGTCTCATCTCTGAATCATGATGGCGTCCAACAACTTCATGTTCCTTCCTGGAGCCCAGGGAAAGGGCCAAGACCCTGCTTCACACAGGCCTACCCGGTGAGCAGGGTCTACCTGCTCACGTCCACTAGGAGCTGCAAAGGAAGAGGGGTAGGATGGCAACTGAAACCCCATTTACCTGGCAAGGCTGACCCGGGCTTTCTGGCCTTCACTCAGCGGGGTTCCTCCATCTCCTGTCACAGTTAGATCTCTTTCCTTCAAATTCTGAAAATCCTGTATGGAGATAGAAAAGGGGAAAAAGAAAAACATTTAAAATGTGTTCTCCTGCCATCCTAACCTTTTAGCATAAGTTCTTCATACAAGTGTTTAATCAACAGCAATGGGCTTATTTCATAGTGACTATACTGTAACCAGGAAAATTAAACTCTCAGGGCTTTTCACTTGTTTTCATTCTGTGTTTTTTCAAAGCATTTATGCATTTTACCACTTTAACATGTATTTACTGAGGATTGAATATACACCAGGCACCATTCTGGGCACAATGAATTCATCCATGAGAAAACAGAGCCCTTAGAATTTCTTTCCATGGTGGGAGGTGGGTGATATGGAAAATTAACCTGAGCATAAGTATCCAGGACAAGAAGGAAAAGGAAGCCAGCTCAGGGGGATGGAGAGTGAAGGAGGGAAGTGAGTCCACACTGGATTGGGAGGGCTCTGCTCAGAGTGGGTGTGAGCAGATCTGGGGGTGGGGGGTGGGGCTCAGGCAGACCTGGAGAGGCTGCTCCTCACAGATGAAGGGGTGGGTGCAGGGACCACAGGGAGATGCCCAAGGTGTTCAGGACAAGGAGACAGGAGAGCAGAGCAGAGTAAGAATGAGGGGAGTGAGGGCAGAGACAGAGCAGGAGGAGCCTGGGGGCACTCCAGTAAGAGGAGGAGGGGGAGGGGAGGACTGACATGGTCTGAGGTTTACAATGAAACTCCTGTGCTTTGCAGAAACCAGGCAGTAAGTGGGAAAGGGTGAGGGCAGATACAAGTGAGGACATTACTGGAATAAGCTAGAGAACAGTGGGAATGGAGAGACGGGGTCACACTCCAGACACATTTGGAAGGCAGAGTTGTGACACCTGCTGACAGGATGGGTGTGGGCTGTCAGAGGAGACTGTGGTGTCTGGGGTGAGGAGGGGGACGGACAGGGTCTGCATTTACTGAGCTGGGGAAGATGGTGGAGGCAGGTTTAGGAGACATCACTTGTGGACAAGCTGAGATGAGCTCTCGGTGATGTCATGGTGCAGCTGGACATGCAGGTGCAAAGGTCTGTGCTAGAGACACAGGTGTGAGAGCTGGAGGCCCAGGAGGTGAAGGCACAGGACTTGTTTTATCTCGTTACCAGTTGTCCTGATCTTGGTCTCTGCTTCTCACTTTCAGAGAAGGGATAACACCTCGCCAATGTCTTCACAGTGATACTTAAGGCAAGTCATACAATGACAGATAAGGTCTGTATAAGAAATGGGAGCAGAAAGAGTAGGTTGGGCAGGAAAACCAGAAGGAAAGAAACAGTCTGCTCGATGTACACCAAGCATATCAGCTGGACTAAGCAGATGCTTATCTGTGAAAGCAGGAAAATCTCAAAAGTTAAGAAGGATATGAAGCTTTGACTTGAGAATCTGGGAATCTACCATAAGTTATATTTGAATATTATTTAACAAGTAAATGGACAAATCAGTCTATTTTCCCAAGAGTATCTGGGGAAATTTTTAAAAAATGACAACAATATCCCCCAAATGACAAGATGACAATCGTTTAAGTTATACAATTATTATGTTAGAAATCTTTGAATTATCTACTAAACCCCTCAGGCATCAACCTAAGATACACAGCAGTACCTTTCTGCAGATGACGTGATCCCTCTGTCTCTACTTTAGCAAATTTGGGGAGAAAGCAGGTAGCACACTGGAGTCTGCATGAGAAACAAGTCCTTTGATCTCCCTAAGTCTCACATTCCTCTTCTACAGAATGTGCTACAAAAACAAGAGTCACTAAACTCAAAAGTGAGAACACCCTCTATAAATGGAAAAAGGACTGGAATTGATTGCAACTTGCTACTGGTGGCTGATGCCTATTTTCCCATCAAACCAACAGTGGGACCACATTCACATTGTGGGTCATAACATGCAAAGCACATGACCATAAAGAAAAGAAAGAGTGTCCATCATAACCCTCCCTGACAGGCACACAGACACACAGGGTCCCTGCTCACTCAAAACTTAACTGGGGTACATCCAATGAAAGGCAGCAACTGATCTGTCATGAAAATTCATCATTGTTTTATTTTCTTTCTTTGACAAGTTCAGAAGTTATTACCATCTCTTGATTTGGTTTTCATGAACAACAATGAGCCACTTTAAACAGGTTCCCAGACCTACATTCATGCACACACACACACACACACACACACACACAGAGTTATTGGTCTCTGTTTCACTGTTGAAGTCCTTGCAAACTGTTCCACTCAGCTTTTATGCTTTGATTCTACATTGTTTCATTTTGCTTAACAAAATAGTAACACATCATAACACAGCAACCTTAACTATGTTCTAGAAAAAGCACCTAAATCCACACATTCACTTAGCACAGTTAGGGCACAAGAAACAGGCTCTCTCTGAGTCTGGTAGCAAGACTGCGACTGCATTGTTGACTCTGAACATTATTTATGGACCAGCCCCAAATGAGAAAACCATTTCACAGGATTTGCAACAAAATCCAAGTCAGGCTAAATTTTTAGCCACCATTTTCCAATTAGGTTAAAGGGAAAAGCCTGACTTGAGTATAGACTACAATTCCCCCCACTGACAGAAAGGTGTTCTTATTCACGTTATTTTCCTTTAAGTTTCCCCAATTCTCACTGAACAGCAGACACACACACTAGAGGCAAACTAGGAAATGGCAAAGCAGATTTGATGCCATCCATCCAGAAGCACATCAAGGGCCCTTCAGCGATGGTGGAGACTTACAGTAGAAGCATCACCAAGCAGACTGCTGAAATGGTAAATGTGGGCAAGATGTGAAGCCCTGGCAGAGGAGGGCTGGACTCGAGAGGCAAGCAGCAGGAGCCCTGCCTTCCTTCACAGCTTTTCTTCCATGTAGAATCACCACTCCTCTCACAGTCTGTCAATATCCTGCCCATTTTCCCAGGCTCAGCCCAAGCACACTCTCCCATGGAACCATCCTGGACTCATCTCTACCTGCTGGGTTCCTAAGGCTCTGTTTACATCTCTCATGAAAGACCATCTTATTCTGCTCCATCGTTTGTACACGTGTATATGGCTTCTCTCAGGTCCTGGGGGGTAAGATCTGTGCACCAAGCTCTGTGCTGGATCCTGATGCTGATTATCTCTAATCCTCACAACAAGCTAAGAGGAAGCACTGGCCCCATTTCACAGATGAGGAAACTGAGACTAAGTGAGGTGGTATCACTGGTCTGAGGATGGTCAGCTGCTAAATAGAAGAGCTGAAATCTGAATCAGATCATGTCCTTTCAAACCACTTCATAGCCTTTTGCTCTTTCACATCACACGGCCCAGGGGGTGACCGAAGATTATATCTGAAATGAATGCAACACTAAAATAACTCAAGTCTCGAAGGCCTCTATACCTAGACACAGAAGGATCTTATTATCTATGATTGTCAAGGCAACCTGAAAAGAAAATGGCCAAGTTGCCAGGAATGTGTAAATATGAGATGAAAGTATAAACTTACAGGCGTCCAAGAGGGCTTTGTAAGGTCAAACAATATATATGGGAAAATATCAAACTAGAATTTATCAACATGATACCTGTAACTAGGTAATGCCTAAAACTTTTTAAAGTCCTTAAAAATTTTTTTATAAAACTTGTTTATGGCAAATAGATGAGGAAAAGGTAGAAACAGTGACAGATTTTATTTTCTTGGGCTCAAAAATCACTGCAGACAGTGACTGCAGCCATGAAATTAAAAGATGCTTGCTCCTTGGGAGAAAAGCTGTGACAAACCTAAACAGTATACTAACAAGCAGAGACATCACTTTGCCAACAAAGGTCCATATAGTCAAAGCTATGGTTTTTCCACTAGTCATGTATGGATGTGAGAGTTGGACCATAAAGAAGGCAAAGTGCCGAAGAATTGATACTTTTGAATTGTGGTGCTGGAGAAGACTCTTGAGAGTCCCTTGGACTGCAAGGAGATCAAACCAGTCCATCCTAAAGGAGATCAGTCCTGAATATTCATTAGCAGGACTGATGCTAAAGCTGAATCTCCGATACTTTGGCCACCTGATACGAAGTGCCAACTCATTGGAAAAGACCCTGACACTGGGAAAGACTAAGAGCAGGAGAAGGGGACAACGGAGGATTAGATGGTTGGATGGCATCACTGACTCAATGAACATGAGTTTGAGCAAGCTCCAGGAGATGGTGAAGGACAGGGAGGCCTGGCCTGCTGCAGTCCATGGAGTCGAAAAGAGCTGGACAGGACTTAGTGACTGAACAACGACAACAATGAAATGTTTACAGATGAACTAATCTGAGGTCTAGAATCCGCTTTAGAATACCGGGAGATGGGGTGGGGTGTTGGGTGGAGGGGTGGCACAGGGAAGGGGTAAAGACCTAGCAAGACTGGCTACCAGCTGACCCTGGCTGAACCTGGGGGTGGGAACATGAGGGTTCATTACATGGTGCTCTCTTCTACAAATTTTTGTTACTTGTCCATTAAGAAAAGAATCTAAAAGTAAATGATACTTCACCAAATGAAACAAAGGCATTCTGTGACCATCATTATCACACCAGAATTAAAACAGCAACATATATGACTGCATACTTATGCAAAGTCCAGCATAAAGCAACAAATAAGACCTTTCAAATTAAAAAAAAAAAAAAGAACTTTTAACAAACCTTGAAGCTTAAATCAATGTTATCATAGTTTGACCACATGCAACTCAAGAGTCACTACTCACCTCTTCCAAAGCACAAGCCTTTATTACTTCTTCATATCGTTCTTCTTCATATTTCTTCCCAAATAAAATGTTATTCTTCACAGTTCCTGGAAACACCCAGGGCTGCTGAGAAACATATGCGATCCTCCCGAGCACGCTGACCTTCCCCTGGCTTGGGGGCAGCTCCCCCAGAACAGCACTTAACAGTGATGACTGCAACAGACGGGAACACACACAGGTGAACAGGGTGCACTCAGAATGGAACATGCCCCGCAGCACAGCCGACCCCACCCTGGCTCTTGATACACGATATCAGAAGAGTATAAAGTACAGTTTTGATACTGCAGGAAAAAAAAATTGGAAAAGAGCCATTATTGGTCACCGTAAACTAAAGGTTGATAAGCAATATTAACACGATAACAATCTACTCTGCCTGAGTTCCCTCAGATGAAATGCTCTACTCAGCAAAGACTAAGAATGTTTAACATCCTTCACTAGCAGAGCAGATTAGCAGGATGTATATTTTCTGTATCTGATGTTTAATGCAGTTGCTCCTGCATCTGGGTATCTTTTACTTGACAAATAGTTGTTCTTAAAAAGCTATGTGGGGCTTCCCTGGTGGTCCAGTGGTTAAGAATCCACCTTGGATTGGGGGAAGGGATAGTTAGGGAGTTCAGGATGAACAGGTACACACTGCTGTATTTAAAATGGATCACCAGCAAGGACCTACTGCACAGCTCATGGCACTCCATTCACTGTTACATGGCAGCCTGGATGGGAGGGGATTTGGGGGAGGATGGATGCATGTGTATGGATGGCTGACATACACCCTTCACTGTTCACCTGATACTATCACAACATTGTTAACTGGCTACACCCCAGTACAAAAGGAAATGCTAAAAAAAACAATAATTATATCCAGATAACAAACACTGAAAAAAAGAAGAATCCACCTTCCAATGCCATAGACTCTGGTTAGATCCCTGGTCCCCTGGTGGGAGAATTAATACCCCACATGCCCAGGGCAACTGAGCCTACATGCCACAATTAGAGATGCTATGCACTGCAACAAAGACTCAATGCAGCCAAACATATAAATAAGTATATTTTTTAAAAAAGTAAGAACTATGTGTGAAGAATATATCCAAAGATTATTATTTAAAACAACTCTGAGGTTGTTGTATTTGAAGAACAGAAGTCCATCATGCCCAGGGAACTCAAATCCTGGGCTCTGTGACAACCTAGTGGGGTAGGATGGGATGAAAGGTGGGAAAGAGGTTCAAGAGAGAGGAAACATATGTATACCTATGGCTGTTGATTCATGTTGATGTATGGCAGAAACCAACACAATATTGTAAAGTGATTATCCTCCAATTAAAATTAAATTTTTAACAAAGTCCTTCATGGAGGAAATCATCACTCTCTCATGTGCACACCCCACATTTAGGTTTCTGTATTTTGTTGTACAAAACACAGGACACTAAATGCACATGTACATGTCCTTCATATCTCTTGTAACACACAGAAATGACATGCCTATGTCCACGCCATCAGAGCACTCACCACACTGGGCTGAAATAGTCTGCCTGCATATCTGTCTTGCCCCAGAACCTGCTTGCCTCTGGAGGGCAGAGGTCTCAAGGTCTGGCTCATGTCTATATCTTTAGCTCCAGCATATGGTTGTACATTCCCTACACGTGCACTGATGGGACCAAGTCAAGTCACATGAAGAAATGCTCAGAGCTTCCTGGAAGAGCCTTCACTACCTCCAGACTTCCTGGAGGGGCCGCCATGACAAAAAGAAGTCCCCACTGTCTCCGTCCATCCTGAACAGCTGCCACATAAATAATGTCCTTCATTGAGATGTGCAAACTCCCCACGAGCAGTTCCCAAGTATGTCACATGAAGCATCAAGAAGGAAAACACAGTGTGCATTTATCCCGATGTATTTTGCCATGAAATCTTTTTGCAAAACTAATGTTCCTAGAGAAACACCTTTCTAGATACACCCAATTCAAACTCAAACTGAGCCACACTCAGCTCTGGGCTCCACTCTGAGGACTGAATAGGGGTGGTGGCATTACATTAGGCTGACAAAAGGCATCATAACTTACCTTTCCTGCTCCCACAGGTCCGACCACAGCTAACAGTTCACTGGGTCTGACAGTAAAGGAAAGGCCTTGTAGGGTTGGGATTTCTGATTCCTGCAAATTAAAGTTTATAAAAATGTACTCATTTCGATAAAGTAATACACATTACTTTAAAAGGAGAGAAAGTAACGTAATAGTCACTGATATCCTAACATTAACTCACATTTTTCTCCTTCCTATTTTAAGATACTGTGTCTCAAAGGCGTTTTCATCCAATCCTATGTCTTAGGGGGTTTGAAGTAGTTTTAAGTTGCCTTTAGGAAGCCTCTTTCTTTTACCAAATTTACATACGGATTCAGCTCTAGACACCCACAGAATTTAGTAGCAGAGATGACAAGGCACCTTCCCGAAATGCAAACTGAATGATGCATACTAGTTTATTAAAATAATGTACTTAAATACAATATCCAGTGTGGAATGTTTTTAATAATTTATAAGTTTTCATCAGGGCCCTTGGTTTTAACTGTCTCATTAATCTCCACAAAGCGGCAGCATAAGTACCTGGCATGCCTGGCCCTTTATTAAACAAATAAATTGAAAGTAAAAGTCACTCAGTCTTGTGATCACAACTCTTTGTGATCCCATGGCCTGTAAAGTCCATGGAATTCTCCAGGCCAGAATACTGGAGTGGATAGCCTTTCCCTTCTCTAGGGGATCTTCCCAACCCAGGGATTGAACCCAGGTCTCCCACCTTGCAGGAGGATTCTTTACCAACTGAGCCACAGGGAAGCCCAAGAATAATGGATAGGTAGCCTATTCCTTCACCAGGGGATCTTCCCGACCCAGAAATTGAACTGGGGTCTCCTGTATTGCAAATGGATTCTTTACCAACTGAGCTATAAGGGAAGCCCTAAATAATTTGAAATCTCCACTAATCTCTCCATTTTCACTTGATAGAATGAAACTCAGTAATGTTCAGCAAGCAAAGAGGCACTTTATATTAAGAAGTCACTCTTGGTAAATTAACTCTTATAAGTAATCTTCAAAGCTCTAAAGAGAGCTTTAATTCAACACCTACAACAACAACAACAAAATGGGTAATAAAGAAATTAATTATGACACCATGGGTCAGAGTGATAAAGCCTCAATTTTGTACATGATACATGCATTATGTGTCCTGGCTAAACAGGGCAATAAGGTATTTCTACTGTAAGAAAAATATAAAACATGAAGGTATATGTGACAACACATAATCCAACTCAAAGGTGAAGGACAAAGTACTCCTCATGCTGGTCACAGGTCTCGTTCCTGAGAGACTCAGGGTGTCTGTGTGTCTTTACATATCCTGAGTGTTAAGAAAATAGTAACTTCTATGTCAAAAAAAAAAGTTTATATGTGATTAAGTAAAATGCTCAAAAGACTAAAAGCACACAGTTTGGATTAAAAGTCTGAATAATCTTCAAACTGAATTTTTTTTCTAGAAAAAAACTGAATTGCTTAAACAACATTCACATACTAAAAAAATGACAATAATTTTTCATCACTAAAAAACTAGTTTCAGATTTTAAGAATGAAAAATCTATCAAAAGAAACTACATTTTAATATACAAGAAACATTTTTTAAGCCTTTTAAGCTTCTCCACTTTCCCCCTTAGTCAGTCTCTCCATCAAAAGGCTTCCATAAGCCTCTTATCCATCTTCATCAGAGGGCAGACTGACTGAAAACCACAATCATAAAAAACTAACCAATCTGATCACATGGACCACAGCCTTGTTTAACTCAATGAAACTATGAGCCACGCTGTGTAGGGCCACCCAAGACAAACAGGTCATGGTGTAGAGTTCTGACAAAACGTGGTCCACTGGAGAAGAGAATGGCAAACTACTTCAGTATTCTTGCCTTGAGAACCCATGAACAATATGAAAAGGCAAAAAGATAGGACACTGAAAGATGAACTCCCCAGGTCGGTAGGTACCCAGTGTGCTACTGGAGATCAGTGGAGAAATAACTTCAGAAAGAATGAAGAGATGGAGCCAAAGCAAAAACAACACCCAGTTGTGGATGTGACTGGTGACAAAAGCAAAGTCCTGTGCTGGAAAGAGCAATATTGCATATGAACCTGGAATGTTAGGTCCATGAATCAAGGCAAATTGGAAGTGGTCAAACAGGAGATGGTGAGAGTGAACATTGAAATTTTAGGAATCAGCAAAATAAAATGAATGGAATGGGTGAATTTAACTCAGATGACCATTATATCTACTACTGTGGTCAAGAATCCCTTAGAAGAAATGGAGTAGCCATCACAGTCAACAAAAGAGTCCGAAATGCAGTATTTGGATGCAATCTCAAAAATGATAGAATGATCTCTATTCATTTCCAAGGCAAACCATTTAATATCATGGTAATCTAACTCTATGCCCTGAAGAAGTTGAATGGTTCTATGAAGACCTACAAGGCCTTCTAGAAAGTGAAGTGAAATCGCTCAGTTGTGTCCGACACTTTGCAATCCCATGGACTGTAGCCTACCAGACTCCTCTGTCCATGAGATTTTCCAGGCAAGAATACTGGAGTGAGTTGCCATTTCCTTCTCCAGGATATCTTCTCGACCCAGGGATTGAACCCAGGTCTTCCACATTGTAGGTAGATGTGTTACTGTCTGAGCCACCAGAATTAATATCCAAAAAAGATGCCCTTTTCATTATAGGGGACAGGAATGCAAAAGTAGGAAGTCAAGAAATACCTAGACTAACAGGCAAATTTGGTTTTGGAGTACAGAATGAAGCAGGGCAAAGGACAATAGAGTTTTTCCAAGAGAACTCACTGCTCAAAGCAAACACCTTCTTCCAACAACACAAGAGAAGACTCTACACATGGACATCACCAGATGGTCAATACGGAAATCAGACTGATTATATTATTTGCAGCCAAAGATGGAGAAGCTCTATACAGTCAGCAAAAAAAAAAAAAAAAAGATGGGGAGCTGACTGTGGCTCAGATCATGAACTCCTTATTGCCAAATTCATACTTAAATTGAAAAAAGTAGGGAAAACTAGTAAACCATTCAGGTATGACCTAAATCAAATCCCTGTGATTATACAACAGACATGAGAAATAGATTCAAGGGATTAGATCTGATAGACAAAATGCTGGATGAACTATGGACAGAGATTTGTGACACTGTACGGGAGAAAGGGAGCAAGACCATCCCCAAGAAAAAGAAATGCAAAAAAGCAAAATGGCTGTCTGAGGAGGCCTTACAAATAGCTGAGAAAAGAAGAGAAGTGAAAAGCAAAGGAGAAAAGGAAAGATACATCCATTTGAATGTAGAGTTCCAAAGAATAGCAAGGAGAGATAAGAAAGCCTTCTTCAGTAATCAGTGCAAAGAAATAGAGGAAAACATTAGAATGGGAAAGACTACTGATCTCTTCAAGAAAATTAGAAATAACAAGGGAATATTTCATGCAAAGATGGGAACAATAAAGGACAGAAATGGTACAGACCTAACAGAAGCAGAAGACATTAAGAAGAGGTGGCAAGAATACACAGAAGAACTATACAAAAAATACACTACCCAGATAATCACGATGGTGTGATCATTCACCTAGAGCCAGACATCCTGGAATGTGAAGTCAAGTGGACCTTAGGAAGCATCACTACAAACAAAGCATCTGGAGGTGATGGAATTCCAGCTGAGTTATTCCAAATCCTAAGAGATGATGCTGTGAAAGTGCTGCACTCAATATGCCAGCAAATTTGGAAAACTCAGCAGTGGCCACAGGACTGGAAAAGGTCAGAGTTCATTTCAATCCCAAAGAAGGGCAATGCCAAAGAATGTTCAAACTACTACACAATTGCACTCATCTCACACACTAGTAAAGTAATGCTCAAAATTCTCCAAGCCAGCTTCAACAGTATGTGAACTGTGAACTTCCAGATGTTCAAGCTGGTTTTAGAAAAGGCAGAGGAACCAGAGATCAGATTGCCAACATCTGTTGGATTATCAAAAAAGTCAAAGAGTTCCATAAAAATATCTATTTCTGCTTTATTGACTATGCCAGAGCCTTTGACTGTGTGGATCACAATAAACTGTGGAAAATTCTTTAAGCGATGGGAATACCAGACCACCTGACCTGCCTTTTAAGAAATCTGTATACAGGTCAGGAAGCAACAGTTAGAACTGGATGTGGAACAACAGACTGGTTCCAAATAGGAAAAGGAGTACGTCAAGGCTGTATATTGTCACCCTGTTTATTTATCTTATATGCAGAGTACATTGTGAGAAATGCTGGGCTGGATGAAGCACAAGCTGGAATCAAGATTGCCAGGAGAAATATGAATAACCTCAGATATGCAGATGACACCACCCTTATGGCAGAAAGCAAAGAATAACTAAAGAGCCTCTCTATGGAAGTGAAAGAGGAGAGTGAAAAAGTTGGCTTAAAGTTCAACATTCAGAAAACTAAGATCAAGGAATCTGGTCCCATCACTTCATGGCAAATAGATGGGGAAACAGTGAGAGAGTTTATTGTGGGGGGCTTTTAAAATCATTGCAGATGGTGATTGCAGCCATGAAATTAAAAGATGCTTGCTCCTTGGAAGAAAAGCTATGACCAACCTAGACAGCATATTTTAGAGCAGAGACATCAATTTACCAACAAAGATCCATCTAGTCAAAGCTATGGTTTTTCCAGTAGTGATGTATAGATGTGAGAGTGGACTATAAAGAAAGCTGAGAGCAGAAGAATTGATGCTTTTGAACTGTGGTGTTGGAGAAGACTCTTGAGAGTCCCTTGGATTGCAAGGAGATCCAACCAGTCCATCCCAAAGGAGATCATCCCTGAATATTCATTGGAAGGACAGATGTTGAAGCTGAATCTCCAATACTTTGGCCACGTGATGCAAAAAATTGACTCATTTGAAAAGACCCTGATGTTGGGAAAGATTGAAGTCAGGAGAAGAAGGGGATGACAGAGGATGAGATGGTTGAATGGCATCACTGAATCAATGGACATAAGTTTAAGTAAGCTCCAGGAGTTTATGATGGACAGGGAGGCCTGGCGTGCTGCAGTCCATGGGGTCGCAAAGAGCTGGACATGACTGAGCGACTGAACTGAACTCCTTTCTTCCTGCCTGACACTTGGGATTCCTATTTTACTGCTTTTCACCTAGTTATGACAGCAAAATAGTGAACCAACTACAAACATCAACTTCCTATCACAGCCCCTCAGTCTGTCAAGGACAGAGTTCCTCCCGTGTTCAGGCCTCAGGATCGCGCACTGCTCCGGGGTGACCAGAAGGGGGCAGCACTCGACAGTTCATGGCTGCTGGGTCCCTCCCCCACTGGTTATCCGGGCTCAGGGAACACTGACTCAATAAAGATCATCATCTAAGCTACTACTCTGTGCAGACACGGTTCAAAACCCTGCACCTTGAGATCTGGAGGCTCCCACAAGACCTTTGTTTTGCTTATTCTTTTTTTTATTATTTTGGCTGCTGCTCTGGGTCTTTGTTGGGGTATGGGGGCTTAGTCGGAGAAGGCAATGGCACCCCACTCCAGTACTCTTGCCTGGAAAATCCCATGGATGGAGGAGCCTGGTAGGCTGCAGTCCATGGGGTCGCTAGGAGTTGGACACGACTGAGCGACTTCACTTTCACTTTTCACTTTTATGCATTGGAGAAGGGAATGGCAAGCCACTCCAGTGTTTTTGCTTGCCTGGAGAATCCCAGGGAGAGGGGAGCCTGGTGGGCTGCCATCTCTGGGGTCGCACAGAGTCCGACACGACTGAAGCGACTTAGCAGCAGCAGCAGCAGCAGCAGGGGGCTTAGTTACTCCATAGCATGTGAGATCTTAGTTCCTCAACCAGGGATGGAACCAGAGTCCCCTGTATTGGAAGGTGGATTCTGAACCACTGGACCACCAGATAAGTCCCTGGAACCATTTATTTTAAACCTTAAAGATCAAGACCAAGTCACATCATTTCATGAATGAGACCTGGGTACCTGAGAACTGCCCCCACCTGCCCATCTGGCTGTCTAGGGGAGCAGATTACAGAGCTCATGTCTGTCTCCTGCCTCCCAGCCCAGCAGGGGCTTCATTCAGACTCAGCTTCTCTCCAAAACCCTAAATGCCTTCCCCTTCCCCTCCAAGGACTCTCTCACCTATGACCTAACCTGACAGCCCTAATTACTAATAACCCCAGCAAGGGACACAGTCCTTCCATAGGCAAGGCCAGGGCAACAGAACAGGCAACAGAACAGGGTGTTCTGGACTACAGAACAGGCAACAGAACAGGGTGTTCTGGACTACACAGAAGTCTGTGACCATGTTATTAAGCTCTTGAAAGAACAAGATAGTTCATTTTAAAATGCTGCATGCTGCTGCTGCTGCTAAGTCACTTCAGTTGTGTCTGACTCTGTGCAACCCCATAGAATGCAGCCCAGCAGGCTCCCCTGTCTCTGGGATTCTCCAGGCAAGAACACTGGAGTGGGTTGCCATTTCCTTCTCCAATGCATGAAAGTGAAAAGTGAAAGTGAAGTCGCTCAGTCGTGTCTGACCCTCAGCGACCCCATGGACTGCAGGGCACCAGGCTCCTCCGTCCATGTGATTTTCCAGGCAAGAGTACTGGCGTGGGGTGCCATTGCTCCATAGTTTGGTACAAAAGCAATTTAGTGGACACCTGCTCACACTGGGGGAGAGGATGCAGGGGACAGAAGGATGGACGCAGCGATGGGTCCACTTGAACACCTGCACAGAGGACGTATTGTCGGGCTCTCCCACCTGCTGCTCTGGGCCGCGGGCTGCCTGGCCATGCTCTGTGTGATGACCGGCTCAGGGCACCACCCTGGCCCTGACGTGACTACAGCTCAGCTTTACTGAGCACCACCACTCAGTGCCGCCACTCCTCAGGAGCACCTCTCCAGCCCCAGAAATCTGGGAAACCACAACAGCTGTGTTTCCTGTTTTGATGCTAAGACTGCTAATACTACCTGCTTTTGGACTGAATGAAAGGTAAGACCTACTGTTTACATAATTCAAAGTTAGTGACTGCCAGGTGGTGAACACAGAATTCTTTCTGTATCTGTGCCTGCTGTCACACCATTGCCAACCAATTTGAGAGCTAACACCACAACTCTGCCTTTCCCTCCACAGCTCCCACCGCAGCTGCCACATCAGGTGTAACTAAAACCACTAACTCTGAGCTCACAACCCATGCCAAAGTCTGCCTCTGATGCAGCCAGGTTCTTTGGAGGAGCTGTCCTTTCTTGGGTGTGTAGGCTGTAATTTTCTTTCTCTATAGATTTGCAAATCTAAAAACACAAAATTACCACACCCTATGGGCTTCCTTGATGACTCAGATGGTAGAGAATCCACCTACAATGTGCCGAGACCCAAGTTTGATCCCTGGGTAGGGAAGATCCTCCTGGAGAAGGGAATGGCAACCCACTCCAGTATTCTTGCCTGGAGAATTCCATGGACAGAAGAGCCTGGTGGGCTATAGTCCATGGAATCACAAAGAGTTGGACCCAACTGAGCAACTAACACTAACCCCACCCTCTGAAAACAGACCTGCTAAATTAACAAGGGCTGGAGTGTAACTCACTGAAACCAAAATATCATCTTTCAATATGTCCCACATGGAAGATGCTATTCTGGGATCTTTAATTTTTCAAGGGATGCATATCGGAGCATTGCTCTTGAAGAAAAATTAGTTAAATCATTTTGCTCAAGGGGAATATTTAAAGTGCTCTGCATGAATATTTGTGGCTGCTTCTTTTACCTTAAATGGCTGCTGCTGTGGGATTAGATTCTCTCTTCTTTACATGCCAAATGTAAGTCTGTAAGTGATGGAAAACACTGTCCTGTGCGGACAGCCTATGACCCTTTTGCAGGTGCAGTGAAAGTCACTTAGCAGTCCCTAGGCAAGATTACTAGAGTGGGTTGCCATTCCCTTTTCCAGGGGATCTTCCCAACCTAGGAACCGAACCTGGGTCTCCTGCACTGCAGGCAGATTCTTTACCATGGATCCACCATGGAAGCCCAATATTGTAAAGTAATTAGCCTCTAATTAAAATTCTTTTAAAAAGAAGTCATTTTAAAGCCTGAAAGATGCATTATTTTTATTCAAACTCAGGATGTACTTTAGTGACCAGAATTTAGAAGAAGGTGCTAAATGAGCATCAATCAGGTGGATTTTTGGCTATCATTTAAAAAGTGGAATAAATTTAAAAATTTAGTATCCTTAGAGTAAAATTTTGTGCTTGATAACAGTTATTTTTTATACATGGAAAAATGATGCCACATTCCAGATTTAAAGAAATGAATGGAAAGGACACAAAAATAGTTAAGTACAACAGATTATTGTTCATACTTATAAAGCACTTTGTATCATTTAGAAATTAAAGAACAATGCCTTAAAGTCTAGACCTAACCTAAAATGCTGGTGATTTGCTATTTCACATTAAAGAAGGGAAAAGTTGGTCTGAGGATGTAACTGTTGATGTGGGCAATAAAAAATCTGCTCTAAGATACTACACTGTTATAACTGAAAACTTACCTACTTTATTTCAAGCCTGAGTAACTTAAACAATTTATATGAAGTCAAAAGCCTTCATCTATGGAACCACCCTACATTTTTCTTATGACTGTTAAAAAGTATAAAGTTGATTTAATTATATTTTCCTTTGTACTTCAAAAAAGTATCCTAACTGTTGTACCTTAAGATTTTCACCAAGCTTTCTTAAAATGTAACTTTCATGAGGCAAGAAAGTTGTTTTAGAATCATTTACTAACTCTTTAATGAGACAATCATTTTAAGTTTTGACACAGAAAATGTGAACAGTGTAATTTCAGAAAAAAATTTTAGTTGATCGGATTACTGTTGATTTTTAATGATGATTGTGCTAGGTAAATAGATCGTACTTTTTAATTTCTTCTCACCTATCTTTTTTTTTCTTAGTTCCAATTCCTGTGGTATGGTAAGCATGCATACTTTCATCTCTTTAGTTTCCTTATGAATCACTAATTTTTTCAGGTTTAGAGGGATCCTTCTTCCTTGCTTTTGACACACAGGATTAGTTCAGGGACTTAAGTCAGTTTAAAATGAGCTTTTGCTCATTAAGGCTCCAGGTCATTAAGGCTTTTTTGTTTTAGTTTCCTTACCCTACAATGGCTGAATTTAGCACTTGGTTTTCAATATTATATAGTAAGAAACAACAAGTTGCTCTTGACCATTTCTTAAGCCAAAGTTCCTTACATTTAAACAATTAAAGATTCATAAAATGAAGATTTACTATTTCTTCATTGCTTGCTGGTACAGCTATAGTTTGTTTTACTCGCAAGTTTATACATATCCCTAATGTTTTCAAGTGCCTTAATTGTTTAATATCTCTGGCTTCAAAGGTTTCTGGGAAAAGATATGCTTACCTCACATTTTTGTGTCTCCCTCAGTCGTGACAGTCTAGGTACCTCACAAAAAATGTTATTATGGTGCCATGGCTGTTAGTTTTTAGTGAGTGCTATTAGAGACTAGATTCAGTTGAAAATATTTAGAATTTCTATTCCATGAAAGTGGTAAAAATTAGCTGCAATACCATAATCATTATTTACCTAGATAGGAATATCTTTGCTTTGCTCAGTCACTCTGCAACCCTATGGACTCTACCCACCAGGCTCTTCTATCCATGGGATTCTCCAGGCAAGAATACTGGAGGGAGTTGCCATTTCCTTCTCCAAGGAAAATTTGCCACACAATAATGTTCACATTTTCATCTATTTTTGTGAAAATGTAGCTGATGAAGCCTCTCATCTCTGTAATTTTGAATTCTGCTCTAACAGAATCATAATATCCCATTAGTTAGATTTTACAAGAACCTTACAACAGAACTCACAGCCTTTTCCCCTCTTCCTTCAGCAGTTTAGTATCTTGAATTAGTAATAATGTGGTTTTTTTTTAAACTCTAGAAGCTATATAGAAACCTTTTCAGATTTTTCATCTGATTTATTAACATGGACTGTAGTACAACTAAAATCCCTTATTCTACCTTACAGGCATTTGCTGCACAGGCAGACTGCTGCATACAGATATTTTTATTTCAGTTAATTAACAACTGCAGAACATATACTGAACTGATTTAAAGTAAATCTACATGTTTGCTTGGAACAAAAGAAATCTGCTCATAACTTCATACAAAGTATGTGTTAGCATTTACATAAAATGGTCTTTATAATGGAATTTTAGTGGTGCATTCTATAAATGCTTCAAGAGCATTATGACGAGAAACACCAACCAGAAGGTAAATCCACTGTATTAAGGTAGCAGAAGCTCTCAGGTTAGATCAGACACCTTGTGTGAGTTTCCATGGACAGAAGGTACAGGGATGTGGTTTCATGTATCTAGGAACAAACCACTGGTTGTCGGTGGGGACGGCAGCTGCTGAGTCAGAAGCAGGTGAACAGGATGCAGGTGGCACCACAGAGTCACAGGCACGGAAGACAGGGTGAGTCTACAGTCAGGACACGTGCTCTGTGATCCCCACTCTGACAGCCCGGCTCCTGGGCTCTGCTCTGGAGGGTGGACCCTCTGGTGGAGGCGCCGCCTCCCTGAGTCCCTCCAGCGCTGGGGGTGGGAGCAGCTTCCTGCCGCGCACCACCATTTTGCCCTTACTGCTTTTTTCTCCCTCTTTTATCATCTGCGTAACTAATTCCCTGCATGGAACTCCCTCTCCAGTGGTGGGGTTCTGTTTTCCTAACAAATCCTCACTGATACAGGAGGGTGAGCACAGAAGACCACGGAACCAGGGAGCAGCGGGGCATTTCAGTTGGTAAAGGGGCTGCACTGGGTGTGTGATACTGACAACTTCTTGAGACCAGACCCTGTTGTTTTTTCTGTTTGACTGAACCTAACAAATAATAACCCTGTATACGAAACAGCAAAAGAGACACTGATGTATAGAACAGTCTTTTGTACTCTTTGGGAGAGGGAGAGGGTGGGATGATATGGGAAAATGGCATTGAAATATGTATAATATCATATATGTAACGAGTCGCCAGTCCAGGTTCGATGCACGATACTGGATGCTTAGGGCTGGTGCACTGGGACGACCCAGAGGGATGGTATGGGGAGGGAGGAGGGAGGAGGGTTCAGGATGGGGAACACATGTATACCTGTGGCGGATTCATTTCGATATTTGGAAAAACCAATACAATATTATAAAGTTTAAAAATAAAACAAAATTTAAAAAAATAAATAAATAAAAGAAGATCAAAAAAAAAAAAAAAAGAAACCAAATAAGGTGATGAACAGGGAGGCCTGGCATGCTGTGATTCATGGGGGTCACAAAGAGTCAGACACGACTGAGCTGAACTGAACTGACTGAACTGAAAAGTGTTGGAAATTACTAGCTCTCCTAGTCAGCTTCCACACAATGTAATCCTTTAACTAGGAATCAGTGGTGCTCATTATGATCACCTGCTGTCTCCTCCTACCCTGGCTGCCACCAAAGTATTCAGAACCATCCAGAAGCTCAGGATGGGAGAGCCCCCACTCTACCCCACAGCAAAGATCCAGATCATGGCCTCATTCTGTGTATAATAAACTGGTCTGAAAATCAAGGCAAAAAATATATGCTGATTCCCCAAAGCCTCTTTAAAAACTAGTTATTTTTCAGATAACCCATATCACATTGCAGCATTTTGTCTGTCCAATTCTGTAAATGCTAACATTACAAATGTATGGACTTTAAGTTCAAAATGTGCTAATGCTTTGAAAGCTCTCTTGAAAATGAGAGAGACAGCAACATGTCAAACATCTTAGGTTGATATTATAATCTCCATTACATACAAACATTAGTCCCTATTTTGAATAATTTTATAACATACTTTTAGTAAATGAGCAAGTCACATTTTACACCATGGGTAAAATCTAAAAATTCTCCAGTGAATCTTAGTCACAGTTGTCTGTTAGCAGTCATGATCTTGGAATGGAAGATCTGTTACCTCATCCCAAAAAGCAGTGAAATCTTGCATGTCCACCATCACTTCACCCTCTGATGGCAGCTGAGTGTTGACCTGTGGTATTTCATCAAGTAATAAAAAATTCTATAGAAATGAGGCAAAAAAAAAAAAAAAAACAGATTGTAAAAAAACAGATTGTTAAACTGCAGGAAGAAAGCACAAACAAAAACAATTGCTTTCCTGGGATTTTCAAACTTTGAACAGTCTAAATAAGTTTTGCTAACTGTTCTTAAAGTATTAGTTCACATCAAAACATATTATGCAATACATGAGACCCCAGTTTGATTCCTGGGTTGGGAAGACCCGCTGGAGAAGGGTTAGTCTACCCACTCCAGCTGTGGCTTCCCTTGTGGCTCAGCTGGTAAAGAATCCACCTGCAATGCAGGAGACCTGGGTTTGATCCCTGGGTTGGGAAGATGCCCTGGAGAAGGGAAAGGCTACCCATTCCAGTATGCTGGCCTGGAGAATTCCACAGAATGTATAGTCCATAGGGTTGCTAAGAGTCAGACACAACTGACCAACTTTCACTTTCACTCAGAACATATTAAATAATGTATGGGAAAATATATTACATAATTATTATTATTACATAATTAATAATTACTATTATTACAGCTCATGGTATATATCAATATAATCATATAATATAGTGTATTTGTTGTTGCTCAGTCACTAAATGGTGTCTGACTCTTTGCAATCCCATGGATTGCAGCACTCCAGGATCCCCTGTCCATCACTATCTCCAAGAGTTTGCTCAGACTCATATCTGTTGAGTCAGCGATGCTATCCAGCCATCTCATCCTCTTTCATCCCCTTCTCCTCTTGCCCTCAATCTTTCCCAGCATCAGGGTCTTTTCCAATGAGTTGGCTCTTGGCATTAGATAGCCAAAGTATTGGAGCTTCAGCATCAGACCTTCCAATGAATACTCAGGGTTGATTTCCTTTAGGATTGGCTGGTTTGATCTCCTTGCAGTCCAAGGGGCTCTCAAGAGTCTTCTCCAGTACCACAGTTCAAACCATCAATTCTTCGGTGCTCAGCCTTCTTTATGGTCCAACACTCACATCTATACATGACTAGTGGAAAAACCATACTTTTAACTATAGGGAACATTGTTGGCAAAGTAATGTCTCTGCTTTTTAATACACTGTCTAGAATTGTCATAGCTTTTCTTCAAAGAAGCAAGGGTCTTTGAATTTCATGGCTGCAATCAGCACCTTCAGTGATTTTGGAGCCCAAGAAAATAAAGTCTGTTTCTGTTTCCATTGTTTCCCCATCTGTTGCCATGAAGTAATGGGATGAAATGCCATGATTGTAGTTTTCTGAATGCTGAGTTTTAAGTCAGCATTTTCACTCTCCTCTTTCACCTTCATCAAGAGGCTCTTTAGTTCCTCTTCACTTTCTGCCATAAGGGTGGTGTCATCTGCATGTCTGAGGTTATTGATATCTCTCCCAGCAATCTTGATTCCAGCTTGAGCTTCATCCAGCCCAACATTTCTCATGATGTACTCTGCATATAAGCTAAAAAAGCAAGGTTACAATATATAGCCTTCATGTACTCCTTTTCCAAATTGGAACCAGCCCATTATTCCATGACCAGTTCTAACTGTTGCCTCTTGACTTGCATACAAGTTTGACAGGAGACAGGTAAGGTGATTTGATATTCCCATCTCTTTCATGATTTTCCACAGTTTGTTGTGATCCACACACTCAAAGGCTTTAGAGTAGTCAATGAAGCAGTAGCAGATGTTTTTCTGGAATTCTCTTGTTTTTCTATGATCCAACGGATGCTGGAAATTTGATCTCTGGTTCCTTTGCCTTTTCTAAATCCAGCTTGTATATCTGGAACTTCTTGGTTCACATAATGGTGGGAATTATAAATGTGAAAAAAAGAGGGCAGTTAGAGGATTAAGCAGTAAATAAAGAGGGGACAGGGATGAAAAGGCAGATGCAAAAGGTGGCTCAGATATCAACAAGCAAAACATCTGTAGAGGAAAGAACTCATTTTTGAACACAGAGAATTAAGTGAATCTGAGGCCACTCTTCCTGTCCAAGGAGCAGGGAGCTCTCAGCAAGTTCCTCCCCTCCTGGCCCAGAGAGGAATCCTGTACCCCAGGACTGCACAGTCACTGCCTGGTCACTGGAGTCAGCACAGGAGATGCACTCTGTTTGCTTCTCCTGCTTTTACACATTGTAGTCACTCTGCAGGCATCACTACACAAGAGCCCTGTGCTACTGCTACTTATATATACTACTGTCCCTACAAGAGAACCATTCTTATGATATCTGTAATGCACTCTACCTAAGAAGAAAAGGGAATATCTACAACATTCTGGGAAGACTGCCAGCTTTGGCACTGAGAGAGCTAAATATCTCCTAACTGGAACACAGTGATACCAAACAAAAGGGCATTTTACAAAAAATCCACCGAAAACTGAAAACAATTATTTGTCCCCAAACCTTGATTCTTCGGATGCTGACAACAGCCTCTGACACCTTCTCGACGGCCATGGGGAAGTAAAGGGTGCTCGAGAACCGCAGAGCCTCAATCAGCATCACCACCACAAACACCTGGCTGGCTGTGATCCGGTTGTCAAGGAGCTCATTGGTGATGAAGGTGACAAAAATCATAATTTTGCTGATAGCGAAAAATGATGCCAAATTCATGCCCCTAAGGTAGGAACTTTTCAGAATCCTGGAAATTTCCTTCCTGAAAAGAGAGTAGGAAAGAGGTTTTAAAAGAAGCATCGACATCCAAGGCATGAATTCAAGCCCTCACATGGAGACACTACACAGGGCATGCCTGGGGCTCCGTCCCAACACCAGGACACACACTTCATCACCACTTCACTCTTCCAACTAAAGAGAGGCTTCATGTCACCCTTTTAAACACTGTTGGTCAATTGGACTGGGTTTGAACATTCTTTCAACAAGCATTCATAACCACAAGTCCTGGGCCAGGCTCCCCACTGTTAACAGAAAGACACAGTCCGTCCCTTCCAGGAACTCATGAACTTGTGGGAGAAGAGAATAAGACACCCCAAAATTGTGAGACACCAAGACATTAGACAGAGGCAGACACCATAGCCGCCCTGGAAGCACATGTCCTGGCTATTGTAAATAGTGCTGCAATGAGCATTGAGGTACATGTGTCTTTTTGAATTCTGGTTTGCTCAGTGCATATGCCCAGTAGTGGGATGGCTGTGTCATATGGTGGATTTATTCCTAATTTTCTAAGGAATCTCCAGCCTCTTTTCCACAATAGCTGTGCCAATTTGCACTCCTACCACAGTGCAGGAGGGTACTGTTTGTAGACTTTTTGTTGATGGCCATGCCTACCAGTGTGAGGTGATACTTCATTGTAGCCTTGATTTGAATTTCTCTAAGAAAGAGTGATGTTGAGCATTTTTCATGTGTTTATTGGCTATCTGTCTTCAGAAGCATACATAATTTTTACTTTAAGAAGATCGTAAGTGGAACAGCAGGTTAAAATGACATTTCCCCTCTTCCACTTAACCCTCCTGCCACATGTAAGGTATGGAGTTCATAGTATTTAAGCTCATCTTCATGTGAAAACTTGGTAAGACTTCTAATTTCAGTCAGTAAAAATAGAGGGGAAAGTACAAAAATATGGTGTGATATGCACAAAAACTTACCTTCTCAGTCTGGTAATAAGGTCTATAAATGACTTTTCCCAAGCATTCATTTTTACTGTTCTGATGCCAGTTATGACTTCAGTCATGGTCCTGATCCTGTCGTCTGTGAGAGCTGCAGTCTTACTCCTGAGGGGACAGACGAGATGAGCCTCAGTGACCACAGCCCAACTTTCTTCAGCAGCTGCAGAAGCAGCAGGGGGCACAGGGAGGGACCAGGGATTGATGATTCCCTACAGCTCTTCTGTGCTGACATTACAGGCAGGTCGTTCTCAAAGTGCAAATGGAGAAAAAGACTTTTAGAAGTCAACCACTCAGCCCAACTCAAGGAGTAACTTGGAGAACTCGCAGTACTGGCTGAGGAAGACCCAAAGTAAGTCAGGTATAAACTCTCTGCCCAAGGAGGTCACAGTTGGACAGGGAAGGCAAAAAGACACTGAATCTAACAGGAAGACAGTGTCTGTGCTATGATAAAATAGGAGAGAAGTGCTGGGGAGCAGAAAAGATGGGACTGTGAATTCTACCAGGAAAGCAGAACAAGAAGAAATTCAGAGACCTGGTAGCACTGGAACAGGGCCTCGAAGGATAAGGAACATCTCTTCACAGCCAACAGGAAAGGAAATTGCAAATAGACAAAAATATCACATGTAAAGTCATAAAAAAAAAAAAAAGAAGAGAAATCTCAAGGGGGAAAAAAAAAACTTCAAAGAGCACAATACCTCCATCACCTAACAACCTGGACAATGACCCGCCTCCAACCCTCTGGGATCTACTTCAGGTCTATCTCTTTGCCATTAGGTCCTTCATCACCAGCCACTGTTCTATCACGTATTCTGCTGGGACTGTGGGGCTTTACAAAGACATAGTTAATTAAGATTGACCTTGTCCTTGAGGCATTTATAAGTTAATGGAAACACTGAATTAAAAACAAGACAAAAAAATAGGTACCTGAAAATTGCTCTAACATAAGAATAACAAAAATACATGCAGTTAAATTTGAGTCTATGGGATTATTACTATTTAATAAAGTTTACATAACATCAATGTAGGTATATTCTGCTCAAGGACATTCCACTTATTCAGCTATGGTAGTGGGAGGAGCCAGTGAGTGCCATCTCCTTTCCCTCTTCAAGATCAGCCTTCAGCTTAAGGCTGGAGCCTCCACCTGCAAAGCCTGAAGGGTCTACAATGCACTCAAAGAAGAGACCAGAGAAGGCATTGGTTTTGTTTTTGAACACAAGCATCGAGCAGACGGTGCATGTTACTAAGCACATATCACCTATTTTTTAAATCAGTGTTTCTCTTACCGGAGTGATGAAAACAACATCCCGAAGCAGCTTTGCAAAAGCAGAAGAATAATGAGAACCGCCATCCCGGCAAGACACGACATTCCTATTTCCTTCCAGAGCAGGGCGGTCACTGCGACAGCCTGCAGTGGTCCCATCCACAGATAGTGCAAAAACATGGCTACCTTAAAAGAGAAAGACAACAATGTAGAAACAATCTACTCTGAAGGAACAGACAGGAATCTGAACAGAAATGATCTTAGTGAGTTTTACACCTGCTGAAGGAGAAATCCAAGTGTCCACCCCAGATGACACTGTTCTGGGGAAGCACAGGGCCGGCCTCAGGGACATCCAGGGAGAACCTGACCAGCACCACTGACAGAAGATGTTGATTTTGTCCACAACACAGATGAGCTCAGGGCTTCCCCAAACTCTCTCTGTCCCAAAATTCAGCCCCATCTCCCCAGAAGAGCCTATATTATGGTACCTACCACACTTTCCAATAACTGCTTGTGCATTTACCTTTCGGACAGGCTGTGGCCTTTCCAGGGCAGAAATTAAGGCTTATTGATCCTTCAAATTAAGTAGAGGCCTTATGTCATGTTTGATGAATAATTGAAGGGGAATTGAAAGTGTTAGTCACTTAGTCATCCAACTCTTTGCAACCCCATGGATTATACCCCACCAGGCTCCTCTGTCCATGGAATTATCCTGGTATGACAACTGGAGCAGGGTGCCATTTCCTTCTCCAGGGAATGTTCCTGACCCAGGGATCAAACCTGGGCATCGTGCATTGCAGGTGGACTCTTTACCATCTGAGCTACCAGGTAAGCTCCCAAACTTAAAGGCAGTATCATCCAGGAAAGAGAACTGTTCTATGCAGATCTGGCCAACAGCTGCAACACCCTGGTAACATGATCTATTCATAAGGTAAGTGTGAAATGGGTATGATGGGATAGCAGAGAGGAGATTGTGCAAAGCTGGAGACCATCCACTTGGCATTATTCCTCAAAGGCTCCCTGTGAAGCAGCACTGAACAGGGGGCAGGGGAAAGAACAATCCCTGCCCACCAGGCCTTCATCATCCAGAGAGGGAGGAAGACAGTTCAGGCAGCAACACTGACACCACATGCCAAGAAGGGCCACTATAAAACTTCTATGGAGGACCTCTATGAACACTAATCAAGCTGTCCAAGAACACTACTGCCTGCCTATTACTGAAGTATATTGCAGACAATGTCAGAAAAACAAACTTCTCATCTACAGGACAAAACATATTATCACATCTAAGTTGCACACAGAGGAAATGAGAGTTGGATAAAGAGAACCCTTGTCTTATGTCCTCAACAGAACACTGACCGACACCAAACCCTGGCACCTGGCATCCCAATAAGCTAAATCCAGTAAGAAGAAGGGTGGGAAATGGAAGAGGATCCCTCAGGGGCAGCTCACCTGATCAAACCTGTTCACATCGTTGGACAGCAGGTTAACTATCTGGCCTGTGGTGGTCTTCCCCATGGCTGAGCTACTCAGGCGAAGTGACTGAAATGAAAGAAAGATACAGAGAATCGGATTCCTACAGTGATACCAAGTCAGTCTGAGAATATAGCAAAATGGAGTGTGTTTTCATGGGGTCTTGTGTGGTGTCAGGACGAGCAGGATGATGCCTGACAGCAGGGCTTTGGGGACCCATGTTCATCCTTAGACAATTCAATGTGGCAGCAGCCCTGCTTACAAGGACAGCAAAAGGAGGAGCAGGAGACAGAAGAAAAATCCTCCACCCTGTTTCTCAGTGAACTTGGACCTGTCCGAAGGATAAATGAATGTAGGTTTAGACTTACAAGCCAACTAAGTAATTTTCAGCCAAACCCTAAACAGCATATTAAAAAGCAGAGACATCATTATGCCAACAAAGGTCCATATAGTCAAAGCTATATTCTTTCCAGTAGTCATGTACTGATATGAAAGCTGGACCATAAAGAAGGCTGAGCACTGAAGAACTGATGCTTTCGAAATGTGGTTCTAGAGAAGACTCTTGAGAGTCCCCTGGACAGCTAGGAGATCCAACCACTCAATCCTAAAGAAAATCAACCCTGAATACTCATTGTAAGGACTGATACTGAAACAAGCTCCAACAGTTTGGCTGCCTGATGCCAAGAGCCGATTCATTGGAGAAGATCCTGATGCTGGGAAAGATTAAGGGCAGGAGGAGGAAGGGGAAACAGAGGATGAGATAGTTGGATGGCATCCTGGTCTCAATGGACATGAGTTTGTGCAAACTCCGGGAGATAATAAATGACAGGGAAGGCTGGTGTGCTGCAGTCCATGGGGTCACAAAGAGTTGGACTGGACTTAGCGACTGAACAACAACAAGATGAAAGTGGAGAGGTCGCCTTAAGGAAAGAGATTAGGGGACCTGGACTATAAATCTGGTCAGTCATTAATACTAGGTATGACACCATTTAAACACTCTGGTCTTAGTTTCCTCATTCTAAAACTAACCAGTATAATATTCAAAACACTAATCCTGTGAGGAAACTATGTTCTTAATGCCAGTCTGCTGACTTTACAAAAACCACAGACTGTGCTGTACAATCCCTTGATTTGATTAAAAAGCTCTGAAAAATTCCCTGGAGAACTGAGAAACCTGAACAAACCACCTTGAGCTGTTTCAACAGACCATCAGCTGGAGCCATGGATCCAAACAAAATACCATGGTTCATAAATTCTTCATATTTAGTCTTCAAGTTAAACAGAAAAATCAATGCTCAAGAGAAAATGTAAAATGATGTAGCCACAATGGAAGAGATGGCATTTCCTCAAAAACCAAACATGAAATTAGTACACAGCACAGCAATTTCATTTCCCAGAATGTACCCAGAATAATTTAGAGCATGAATTTTACTGGTCATTTGTGCACCCTGTTCATAGCACCATTATGTACAACAGTCAAAAGATAGAAACAACTCAAATGTCCACTAACAGATAAATAGATACCCAGTCAGTCAGTCAGTCAGTACTCAAACTCAAGTCCATTGAGCTGATGATGCCATCCAACCATCTCACCCTCTGTCGTCCCCTTCTCCTCCTGCCTTCAATCTTTGCCAGCATCAGAGTCTTTTCCAGAGAGTCAGTTCTTTGCATCAGGTGGCCAAACTATTGGAGTTTCAGCTTCAGCATCAATCCTTCCAATGAATATTCAGGGTTGATTTCCTTTACGATGGACTGGTTTGATCTCCTTGCAGTCCAAGGGACTCTCAAGAGTCTTCTCCAACACCACAGTTCAAAAGCATCAATTATTTGGTGCTCAGCTATCTTTAGATTCCAACTCTCATCCAAACATGACTACTGGAAAAATCATAGCTTTGACTAGACAGACCTTTGTTGGCAAAATAATGTCTCTGCTTTTTAATATGCTGTCTAGGTTGATCATAGCTTTTCTTCCAAGGAGTAAGCATCATTTAATTTCATGGCTTCAATAACCATCTGCAGTGATGTTGCAGCCCCCAAAAATAAAATCTGTCACTCTTTCCATTGTTTCCCCATCTATTTACTATGAAGTGATGGGATCGGATGCCATGATCATAATTTTCTGAATGTTGAGTATTAAACCAGCTTTTTCACTCTCCTCTTTCACTTTCATCAAGAGGCTTTTACTTCTTCTTCGCTTTCTGGCATAAGGGTCATGTCATCTGCTTATCTGAGGTTATTGATATTTCTCCCGGTAATCTTACTTCCAGCCTGTGCTTCATTCAGCCTGGCATTTCTCATGATGTGCTCTGCTATAAGTTAAATAAATAGGGTGGCAATATACAGCCTTGATGTACTCCTTTTCCGATTTGGAACCAGTCTGTTGTCCCATGTCTGGTTCTAACTATTGCTTCTAACTACTGCAAAAAATTTCTGAGGAGGCAGGGTCAGGTGGTCTGTTATTCCCATCTCTTTAAGAATTTTCCACAGCTTGTGGTAATCCACACAGTTAAAAGCTTTGGCATAGTCAATAAAGCAGAAGTAGATGTATTTCTGGAACTCTCTACCTTTTTCAATGATCCAACAGAGCTTGGCAATTTGATCTCAGGTTCCTCTGCCTTTTCTAAATTCACCTTGAACATTTGGAAGTTCATAGTTCACATGCTCTTGAAGCTTGGATTGTAGAATTTTGAGCATTACTTTGCTAGCATGTGAGATGAGTGCAACTGTGGGGTAGTTTGAACATTCTTTGGCATTGCTTTTCTTTGGGATTGGAATGAAAACTGACCTTTTTCAGTCCTGTGGCCACTGCTGAGTTTTCCAAATTTGCTGGCATATTGAGTGCAGCACTTTCACAGCATCATCTTTTAGGATTTGAAATAGTTCACCTGGAATTCCATCACCTCCACTAGCTTTGTTCATAGTGATGCTTCCTAAAGCCCACTTGACTTCACATTCCAGGATGTCTGGCTCTCGTCCAGTGATCACACCATCATGGTTATCTGGGTCATGAAGATCTTTTTAGTATAGTTCTTCTGTGTATTGATGCCACCTCTTCCTAATATCTTTTGCTTCTGTTAGGTCCATACCATTTCTGTCCTTTATTGTTCCCATATTTGTATGAAGTGTTCCCTTGGTATCTCTAATTTTCTTGAAGAAATCTCTAGTCTTTCCCATTCTATTGTTTTCTTCTATTTCTTTGCACTGATCACTGAGGAAGGCATTCCAATTTCTCCTTGCTATTCTCTGGAACTCTGAATTTGAATGAGTATATCTTTGCTTTTCTCCTTTGTCTTTAGCTTCTCTTCTTTTCTCAGCTATTTGCAGGATCTCCTTAGACAACCATTTTGCCTTGTTGCATTTCTTTTTCTCAGGAATGGTCTTGATCATGGCCACCTGTACAATGTCAAGAACCTCCATCCATAGTTCTTCAGGCAGTTTGTCTATCAGATCTAATCCCTTGAATCTATTTGTCACTTCCACTGTATAATCATAAGGGATTTTATTTAGGTCATACCTGAATCAGTTCAGTTCAGTCGCTCAGTCATGTGCAACTCTTTGCAACCCCATGGACTGCAGCACGCCAGGCCTACCTGTCTATCACCAACTCTCGGAGTTTACTCAAACTCATGTCCATTGAGTTGGTGATGCCATCCAACCATCTCATCCTCTGGCGTCCCCTTCTCCTCCCACCTTCAATCTCTCCCAATGTCAGAGTCTTTTCAAATGAGTCACTTCTTCGCATCAGGTGGCCAAAATATTGGTGTTTCAGCCACTGCATCAGTCCTTCCAATGAACACTCAGGACTGATCTCCTTTGAGATGGATTGGTTGGATCTCTTTGCTTCCAAGGGACTCTCAAGAGTCTTCTCCAACACCACAGTTCAAAAGCATCAATTCTTCTGCTCTCAGCTTTCTTTATAATCAAACTCTCACACCCATACATGACTACTGGAAAAACCATAGCCTAGACTAAATGGACTTTTGTTGGCAAAATAATGTCTCTGCTTTTCAATATGCTGTCTAGTTTGGTCATAACTTTCCTTCCAAGGGAAAGCGTTTTTTAATTTACTGGCTGCAGTCACCATTTGCAGTGATTTTGGAGCCCCAAATAATAAAGTCTCTTACTGTTTCCCCATCTATTTGCCATAAAGTGATGGGACCAGATGTCATGATCTTAGTTTTCTCATTGTTGAGCTAAATGGTCTAGTGGTTTTCCCCACTTTCTTCAACTTATGTCTGATTTTGACAATAAGGATTTACACAATATTGTATATACATGTGAAGGAATATGATTCACCTTTAAAAAGGACTTAAATTCTGACATCTCTTCCAACATGGATGAATCCTGAAGACATTGTACTACATGACATAGAATAAATATTGTATGATTTCGCTTAAATGAGGGACCTAGAGGAGTCAAATTCATAGAAAGATGTAGTAGAGTCATGATGACGAAGAGGAGGTGACTGGGGAGTGAGTATTTAATTAATGCAGAGGTTAAGTTTTGGAAGAAGAAAAAATTCTGGAGATGCAGAGTGGTGATGGCTGCACAAGAATGTGAATGTATTTAATGTCACTAAATGGTGCACTTAAAAAGTTAAAATGGTAAATTTTATGTTGTGTATGCTAAGTCACTGCTAAGTCACTTCAGTCATGTCCGACTCTGTGTGACCCCATAGATGGCAGCCCACCAGGCTCCCCCGTCCCTGGGATTCTCCAGGCATGCTGTGTATATTTTACCACAATTGTTAAAATTATGAACCAAAGCTATAAGTAATTTTATCAAAAGGTAAATAAATGACAAATCATCTTTATATATGATACATCTCCCAAAATCATTCAATATCACAAACTATGACTTAGAGCTTAGCAGCCATCCCATTTCTAACACCCAATCTGATTTCTCCCCAGGACCAGGGGTCAGGAGGTGGAGCCTAAGTATGAAACACAGACGTTCACAGGGACATTTCAGAGCCTCTAGGCAACCCCAGCTTTGCCCTAAGGAATCAGCCCACCTGTTACCTGCAAAGAAGTGTCTTATTTCTCCATCTCAGTAGGAATCTAGATGCAAGGCTGTCTATGAGGAAATTTCCATGTTTCTGGAATTTCAGCTTATGTATACAGTTTCTGACTTTGAAAGAAACAATTATTTTAGGCAATTAAGCCAGTAAATGAACACTTTGGGAGATGTTCACATTCACATAAGCAACACACAAGGTCAGATCAGATTTCCCAAAAGAGGCCTTCCAAAGTGTTAGTGGGAAGAGGAAGAAAACCAGGTGGACACTGGCTCACCTGTACAGCAAAGAAAGAGCTTTGTTTGCCTAAACCATCATCTCAAATATAACTTAAGGTTTTCCCAGTACAGTTCTGGTGAAATTTCCTGCATACTTATGGGAGCTAAGCATGATCTGGAAAGGTAAACATCTAGCTATTTTTTTGGGGGGTGGGGGCTCCAAAATCAATGCAGATGGTGACTGCAGCCGTGAAATTAAAGACGCTTGGATGTATGACGGAGAGTGTTTTGCCTATGTTCTCCTCTAGGAGTTTTATAGTTTCTGGTCTTATGTTTAGATCTTTAATCCATTTTGAGTTTATTTTTGTGTATGGTGTTAGAAAGTGTTCTAGTTTCATTCTTTTACAAGTGGTTGACCAGTTTTCCCAGCACCACTTGTTAAAGAGATTGTTTTTAATCCATTGTATATTCTTGCCTCTTTTGTCAAAGATAAGGTGTCGGTATGTGCATGGATTTATCTCTGGGCTTTCTATTTTGTTCCATTGATCTATATTTCTGTCTTTGTGCCAGTACCATACTGTCTTGATGACTGTGGCTTTGTAGTAGAGCCTGAAGTCAGGTAGGTTGATTCCTCCAGTTCCATTCTTCTTTCTCAAGATCGCTTTGGCTATTCGAGGTTTTTTGTATTTCCATACAAATTGTGAAATTATTTGTTCTAGCTCTGTGAAGAATACCGTTGGTAGCTTGATAGGGATTGCATTGAATCTATAAATTGCTTTGGGTAGTATACTCATTTTCACTATATTGATTCTTCCAATCCATGAACAAGTTATATTTCTCCATCTATTAGTGTCCTCTTTGATTTCTTTCACCAGTGTTTTATAGTTTTCTATATATAGGTCTTTAGTTTCTTTAGGTAGATATATTCCTAAGTATTTTATTCTTTTTGTTGCAATGGTGAATGGAATTGTTTCCTTAATTTCTCTTTCTGTTTTCTCATTATTAGTGTATAGGAATGCAAGGGATTTCTGTGTGTTGATTTTGTATCCTGCAACTTTACTATAATCATTGATTAGTTCTAGTAATTTTCTGGTGGAGTCTTTAGGGTTTTCTATGTAGAGGATCATGTCATCTGCAAATAGTGAGAATTTTACTTCTTCTTTTCCAATTTGGATTCCTTTTATTTCTTTTCTGCTCTGATTGCTGTGGCCAGAACTTCCAAAACTATGTTGAATAGTAATGGTGAAAGTGGGCACCCTTGTCTTGTTCCTGACTTTAGAGGAAATGCTTTAAGGAAACTATTAGCAAGGTGAAAAGGCAGCCTTCAGAATGGGAGAAAATAATAGCAAATGAAGCAACTGACAAACAACTAATCTCAAAAATATACAAGCAACTCCTACAGCTCAACTCCAGAAAAATAAATGACCCAATCAAAAAATGGGCCAAAGAACTAAATAGACATTTCTCCAAAGAAGACATACAGATGGCTAACAAACACATGAAAAGATGCTCAACATCACTCATTATCAGAGAAATTCAAATCAAAACCACTATGAGGTACCATTTCACGCCAGTCAGAATGGCTGTGATCCAAAAGTCTACAAGCAATAAATGCTGGAGAGGGTGTGGAGAAAAGGGAACCCTCTTACATTGTTGGTTTGGAATGCAAACTAGTACAGCCACTATGGAGAACAATGTGGAGATTCCTTAAAAAACTGGAAATAGAACTGTCTTATGATCCAGCAGTCCCACTGCTGGGCATACACACTGAGGAAACCAGAAGGGAAAGTGACACGTGTACCCCAATGTTCATCACAGCACTGTTTATAATAGCCAGGACATGGAAGCAACCTAGATGTCCATCAGCAGATGAATGGGTAAGAAAGCTGTGGTACATATACACAATGGAGTATTACTCAGCCATTAAAAAGAATACATTTGAATCAGTTTTAATGAGGTGGATGAAACTGGAACCTATTATACAGAGTGAAGTAAGCCAGAAAGAAAAACACCAATACAGTATACTAACACATATATATGGAATTTAGAAAGATGGTAACAATAACCCTGTGTACGAGACAGCAAAAGAGACACTGATGTATAGAACAGTCTTATGGACTCTGTGGGAGAGGGAGAGGGTGGTAAGATTTGGGAGAATGGCATTGAAACATGTATAATATCATGTATGAAACGAGTCACCAGTCCAGGTTCAATGCACGATACTGGATGCTTGGGGCTGGTGCACTGGGACGACCCAGAGGGAGGGTATGGGGAGGGAGGAGGGAGGAGGGTTCAGGATGGGGAGCACATGTATACCTGTGGCAGATTCATTTCGATATTTGGCAAAACTAATACAATATTGTAAAGTTTAAAAATAAAATAAAATTTAAAAAAAATTAAAAAAAAAAAAAAAGACACTTGGCTCCTTGGATGAGAATCTATGACAAACCTCAGTTCAATTTAGTTCAGTTCAGTCGCTCAATCTGATAACCCTAGACAGCATATTAAAAAGCAGAGACATTACTTTGCCAGCAAAGATCCATCTAGTCAAAGCTATGGTTTTTCCACTAATCATGTATGGATGTGAGAGTCTGACTATGAAGAAAGCTAAGCGCTGAAGAATTGATGTTTTTGAACTGTGGTGTTGGAGAAGACTCTTGAGAGTCCCTTGAACTGCAAGGAGATCCAACCAGTCCATCCTAAAGGAAATCAGTCCTGAATATTCATTGGAAGGACTGATGCTGAAGCTGAAACTCCAATATTTTGCTACCTGATGTGAATAACTGACTCATTGGAAAAGACCCTGATGTGGGGAAAGATTGAAGGTGGGAGAAGAAGGGGACAACAGAGGTTGAGATGGTTGGATGTCATCACTGACTCAATGGACATGAATTTGAGTAAACTCTGGGAGTTTGTGATGGACAGGGAGACCTGGTGTGCTGCAGTCCAAAGAGGTGTCAAAGAGTCGGACATGACCGAGCCACTGAACTGAACTGAATTTGTGGGGAAATCTGAGTATTTTGTCTACTAAACAGTACAACAAAGTGTAAGAGAATAACAAATATGATGATGACTGACAATGAAGACCCTTAACTAGAGGGTATGTCACCCAAGGAGAATCTGGACTCATGTGCCATAGCCAAACACAGACAGTGAGATGCCAGGGCCCTGAGTTCACAGTCCCAAGATTTAACAAGATTTTACTAAAGGAAAGATGGGGGAAGCACATGCTACATTTTACCCAGAAAAGTATTCCCAAGAAACAGAAGCTCTAGATAAGTAGCAAATAATAAGAGAAGCAATATTTTTCATTTAAATTTTTTGGTTTTAGCTTTCAATGAGGATTTTGTTTATTTGTAGTAAAAATTAAATGTATTTAATATGTGCAGTGTGATATTTTGATGTAAATAAACATTGGGAAACAGTTACAGTAGAAAAACAAACATACGCCATCATCACATGTAGTTACCCTTTTGTATGTGTGGTGAGAACATTTAAGATCTACTCTCTCTACAAATTTCAACTATAAAATAACAGTTATATAATTTTTTTTTCTAGAAAAAAGTAAACAGCCCAGGGCAAAGAGACATCCAAGATCAAGTTTATAAACAGCCCTTCAGCTTATAACACTGGTGTATCTGTGGCAAATCCTTAATAAAATCACCAAAAATCTTTATTTCTTTTAAACTATTTAAGACCTGGGTAAACTATGGAATAATTCTGCAGCATTTCTCAATACAAAATCACTGAACACATTAAATCAGGTCTTATTAAAAGTGCTAAAATGCATACTTAAGAAAAAAGGAAACACTGAAGTAAACAACTTGAATGAATAGCAACAAATTCTCACCAAAATACTAAAAACAAACTTGTGATTTCAAGTTTCATCCCAACATTCAGCTCTATTCTTTAATACCATTATAAACAATCATAACTATAGAATATAGTGAGTGAGTCTATGTTTGGCATGGATTCCATTTATATGTTTTTTTAGTTCACACAATTATATTCAATATGATTAGATGTTTCATTTAAAAATATAATCGTTTCCTTTCTCAAATACATTTTTTGCTCCTAGATTTAATTTTATAAATCCAATCACTGAAGTTTACTTTTAAATACAACTTCAATGTAAAAGAAGGTTTTAATGAACAACAAAAGTTCTACAAATACAGCTATGAGATTTAAGTATGAAAACATTGAAAACCAATTTGATAATCAGAATCCATTACAAGCTGAGTGGATATTATGCAACAACCTGTGGATAAAAGTTATCAAAGGCAGCTCTGACACGATCTCAACACAAAACTTTTCATTATTTACTTGTAAAGTTTGCTTAAATGACAACAAGAAAATTGGCCTGATGCAAATAGCAAGACTCTCTAGGAAGGTGTAAATGATCCCAGTTACAAATTTTTAGTTTTCAGAGAACTTTCCCAAAATGCTTATGATGCTTGAGGGGAGGTACACACCATGGTACCGAGCGATACTCACCTTGCGGTAGATCATATGGCACACGGCTACTCTCAGCCTCATCCCCACACACTGCATGTGGTAGAAGTACAAGTGGTGCAGAATGGCCCACACAAGCACGCAGGCACTCAGCCCTGCTGCATAGCCATAGGCTTCATGCAAAGCAGCAGAATTGGCAGGATCATAGTTTTCAATATAACTAACCATTTTCCCCAAAAATATGGGTTGAACTACTCTGGTGCCTTCCTGAAAGAAAAAAACCTTAATTAGAAATACAAGTGATGTCAGTTTTTCTTAATACAAGCTTTACTATTATTATTAGCATGTTGAAAAAGCCATCTTGAGAAAATGCTACATTCATGGCTAATCTAAAAGAAAAATGCACAGATCCACTATCTCAAAAAAGACAAGCAGACAACAGTGTTAGTTTTAATGTAGCCAAAATCTTACAATCAAAGACATTAAGCCTTAGTATTGGGTTGGCCAAAAACTTCTTTTGGTTTTTAAGTAAAAATAAAAGGCACATTTTTCATTTTCACCAAGAACTTTGTTGAACAACCTTGTCAAAGTTCTGTTCCATTACCTTCTTCCATTTTTCGGGCAATTTCCTAATTTCATCCTCCCAAAACTTTGTATCTTTTTGAGGAAAACTTTGTATCTATTTCAGGTGCCTTTTACAGTCTTCTGGAGAATTAAAATTTTCTTCCAGTAAGAGAATCTTGTAAAAAACAAAATAAATGGAAATCTGAAAGTGCAATGTCTGGTAAATATAGAAGATGGGATAGATCCTCCAGGTCAGGCTGTAACGGTTTCTGCCTGGTCATCAAAGAAACATGCAGTCTTACATTATCCTGATGGAAGATAATGCATTTTCTGTTGACTAATTTCAGACACTTTTCATCAAGTGCTGCCTTAAGTTGATATAATTGGGAGAAGTACTCACTGGAATTAACTGTTTGGTTTTCCTGAAGAAGCTCATAATAGAGGACTCCCTTTCACTCCCACAGTATACATAACATCAACTTCTCTGGATGAAGACTGGACTTTGGTGTGGTTGGTGGTGGTTCATTTCACTTACCCCATGATTTCTTCCATGCCACATCAGTGTAGAGTATCCACTTTTCATCGCCCATCACAATTTGTTTTTAAAAAGGAGCATTTTATTAATAATTACATATCAGTAGAGAATTGAGTGGGGAAATATGGTCAAGAAGGGTTTTTTGCCCCCTGCTTAACTTAGGTGGAAACAAAACAACAAAGTCATTAACATAAACAAAATGGTAAAATGACTTTTGATGTTTTTTTTTTTTTTTTGGCTATTTTGAGTATGTTGACTATCTCCCATATGATATAACACTGATTGTTCTTAATCAATGTCTGGATTTGATCTGTGTCAACTTCTACTATCAAATGGTCTACTCAATTGTGGAACATCAGCCACAAAGAAACCTCCAGCACAAAATGTTTCTCTTTTTTTGGCTGTGTTGAGTCTTCATTGCAGTGCGCAGGCTTCTCTTGTTGGGAACTGCCAGTTTAGTTGCCCTGAGGCATGTAATATCTTACTTCCATGACCAGAGATCAAACTTGTGACCCCTGCATTGAAAGGCAGACTCTTAGGACCACCAGGGAAGTTCCCAGATGGGTTTTCTTTTGAGAGCTCTCTACTGTCTGTACAAAGTTGAGGCACCCACACACAAGAGGAAAGGAAGAAGAATCCAAAGCTCAAAATGTGAAGCATAACAAAAAAGCATTTTCTGCTCAACCAACTAGTGCCTGCTCAAATTATTTACAGAAAGCTGACCCCATGTCTCAAATGGATGAGGCACTCAAATGGATGAGGCACTCCTATATTGCTCTACACACACATGTTCATAGGCTCTAACACCTGCCTTACCTTCCACAAGGTCACAGGAGATTTCATCTACTCCAGAAAAGAGAAGACCATGTAGTGGAAGAATTATGAGTAAGGTGACCATATAAGAGTAAGATGACCAGTTTTCAAGAACACAAAGGCTCACTGAGACACTTCCAGAAAGCCCCATCATTCACCCCTAGAGGTGCTAAAAGCTTAAAAGCCCCTCATCATAGATTATAAAACACACTGCTTATAGAGTTTACTTAGGTAGAAGTCTGGAGGCTTACACAGAGAAGCAAGAATGTCAAACTACACAAGGCAGTCCCCAGCCCAGATATGATCAAGGGAAGCCCAGTGCTGCAGGCTACAAACCTGGGGCTCTCCACCAGAAGTCCAGCAGTAACACCTGCCATCCCAAAGTGTCCTAAAACTGTGATTCTCTTTGGGAATCACTGCTGTCTGTTACTCAGCTCTCTATTTGGTCCTAATATTGTTGTAATTACAGGAAAAGTAAGAGTAATGCCACCTACTTAAAGAACACTGTAAATGCAACAAATCCAGCAAAAAAAAAAAAAAAAATACTGCAAAAGAAAGGCAGGTCATTACTGCCTAAATGTCTTGATTTTTCTGCTGAGAGACAGAATTTAATATGCCAGCTGAGCAAACAGCCTCACTAAGGAGTAATGCCAGTCCAGGACCTATATCTTCTACTCTTCTGTCTGTTCCTGATCCTAACCCTCAATTAGTAAGGTAAAAAACAACTGAGAAAGTATTCAGTATCAAACTTGAACTGGGGGCTCTCCTGATAGCTCAGTTGGTAAAGAATCCACCTGCAGTGAGGAGACCCCTGTTTGACTCCTGGGTTGTGAAGATCTGCTGGAAAAGGGATAGGCTACCCACTCCAGTATTCTTGGGCTTCCCTTGTGGCTCAGCTGGTAAAGAATCCACCTGCAATGTGGGAGACCTGGGTTTGATCCCTGGGTTGGGAAGATCCCCTGGAGAAGGGAAAGGCTACCCACTCCGGTATTCTGGCCTGGAAAATTCCATGGACTGTAGAGTCTGTAGGGATCACAAAGAGTCAGACACAATTGAGTGACTTTCACAAACTTGAAACTAACGAAATTAAAACTTTCTGGATAAGCAGGGAGAAGATAAAAAATTGTTTCCAAGATCCTTCATCTTTGACTTCTAAGCTTGATCTGTGAATATTCTTTCCACAAACCAATTGAGATTAGAGTTCTTACTCCTTCACAGGAATTCTTCACAACTGTGAAACCATAAAAGATTTTTAAAAGAGTCCAATACAATATGACAACATTTGTTCAAGTTTCCACAGAAATCTCAGGGTAAGAGAGAAATAGAGAGACATTTCATGGTGCAGTCCCTAGTATTCAACCTTCTGAAAGTACTTGACTTTGGGGCCCCATTTCCTGCTTCTTAGGGGAACTTCTCACAGGGTTAAGTGCTAAAATTTCCCTAGTCAGGATAGTTTCCCCATTACATTTCTGCATGTACTTAAAAGGTTTCTTACCCAACTCCACCATCTCCACTTCATGAGAAAAATTAATAAAACACAGAAAATAGAAACAAGCTATCAACTAAAAAAATGCTTGAGTGAAGTATATAAGCAGAAAAGAATGAGCTTATGGAAAAAATGAATAGATAGTTTATCTTCAGAAATGGGGGAACAGGTGACAAAGAGTAGAGCTGAGAAAGATCCAGAGCTAAGGAGGAAAAGCAGTGAATCAGGGAAAAAAATAACCATTAGCATTTTACATATAACTTCACTCCTCCCGACACAATGGTCTTCATCCTGACTGTAGCTTACCATCACCTGGGAGGGGTTAGGAGCGCTCTGAGGCCTGAAACCCAGCCTCCAGAAACTGATTTAGGTTCAAATGATTAGAGATGGAGCCTGAAGTTCCCTCTCCCTAGAAGATGCTGGATGCAGAAACTAATCACATGTAAGCATCTGCTATTCTCCTGTATCATCAGGGCATCTGGACGTGGAGGGGTCATGAACCTGCTCTGAAGGACTTACAAGTGCCACAGAGGGTTTTAACCAGAGTTCCATGTTACATATCATGCTTCTAGGAAAATTCCTTAAGAATCCAAACTCTTTAGACTCCAATGATGAAATTCAGACCTTTCATTTGACACTACAGAAAAAAGTAAATGTTTATAAAATACTATATCTACAAAATAAAAACATGAATAAAAATTTGTAATGTTACCTCTAAAAGGGGAGGGAGAATTAGAATGGAGCCAACAAGGATATCAGACTTCCTTAAAAACAGCCTCTTCTGTTGATAGAGTTTGAAAACAATATCAGTTCAATTCAGTTCAGTCGCTCAGTTGTGTCTGACTCTTTGCAACCCCATGGACCACAGCACACCAGGCCTCCCTGTCCATCACCAACTCCTGAAGTCTACTCAAACCCATCTCCATTGAGTTGGTAATGCCATCCAACCATCTCATCCTCTGTTGTCCCCTTCTCCTCCTGCCTTTAATCTTTCCCAGAAAAATATTATACAGAATTATAATTATAAAACAACAAAGTTTTAAAAAGCAATTCCTAAAATTTCAGAGTGAAATGAAACAAAAGGTATATCCATCCAGTAGGCTGAGTTATACAAAAAAAGAATTATTAAAAGTGGTTGTAAAAAAATAATTTGAAAACACATTCCCTGTGTGATATGCCTAAGGACAATATGAACAGCAAAAAAAAAAAAAAAAGCTTCCAAAAGTCACATTATGGTTAATAGTGTTGATACTATAAGATTTTTAAATGAGTAATTATGTTGATATCATTGAGAACTGGGATTAGGCATGACAGAAAAGAGAACAGATGATGAAAGAAAACAGATACCAATCTAAGAGTTAAAAGATAAAGTAAAAACACTACTGTCCTGAATCTGATTTAGATTGAAAATACCCATATAAACTCAAGGTTTGTTTACTACAAAAAAATGTATACTAGCCTTGTCCAATGAAAAAGCTGAGAAATAATAGCCGACTCAACAGCAATGAGCACCCCTAGTGCCCAGACCATAGTCTCTAAATACCATTTCCCACTAGAAGGAACCATGGCTGCTTGGAGAAATGGAGATTCCAGGGCTGAGGCAAATTTTTACTTAAGGGTGCACAGCTTTTTTTGTGTGTAAAGATAAACTAGAAACATTTTGTCACATCAGAAAGCAAAAAATTAGCAAGGATTTCTACAGTATGCACAAAAGACAGGAGTCCTAGGAAGAGATGCATTCTATCCTTAATGGCAAAGGCTGGTTTCACAAAGGGCTTAGAAAACTCATTGCTGTTTATAGGCCATTATGGCTGAATGAGATCTCTTGAGAAAAGTCACTTCTAAAAGCCAACTTTTCTGGAAAGTAATTAAAAGTTTCGCTTCTAAGCAGGATTTTGATTTTTTTAATCATTATGAAAGCAATCTTTAAAAAAAAAAGGAATCATCAAGGAAATAATCTATTTCCTTGATTTTTTAAAGAAAATGGATTGAGGGGGATTGGAGGATGAGTGAAATAGGTGAGGGAGATTAAGAGACACAAACCAGTTATAAAATAAATAAGTCATGGGAATGTAATGTACAACATAGGGAATACAGTCAATAACATTGGAAAAATTTGTATGGTGACAGAGGATAACTAGACTGATCAGGGTGATCATTTAATAATGTACAAAAATACTGAGTCACTACACTCACTATACACTTGAAACTAATATAATATTTATATTATACTTCATTATACTATATATATTATATATTAGTATATATAATATTATATATTATGCTAATATTTATATATACTTCATTATATTATAAAGTATAATACTTCATATTATACTTCAAAAATCATACTTCAATTTTTAAAACTTTTTTTCAATGAGGCAATAAAAGTATAGATTTTTTTAAAAAAATGAATTGAAAAGCATTACCCTCATATATGTCTCAAGGTCATCACTGTGGATATTACTAACACCTGATGGCTAATGCTATGCTCTCAAGAATCAGTAGAGCAGGTCTGTTCTGCAGGTCCCTTTCTAGTTGGCTCAGTGCCCCCTCCTCCTCTCCTTTGCTGTGTGGTCCTCAGTGGTTGCTCTGAGCCCACATATCTCTGCCACAAGCAGCCACTCCTCAGCCTCCTGGGTGGAGCAGAAGTGAGGGACACATGGAAGAAAGGGTTGGAAATAAATGCAAAGACCACTCAGCTCTCTGGGAGTGAGTCAAGGCACAAAGCGCTGAGTCCAGGCACAAAGCCCACTTTGGGATGCAGAGGATTCTACTTACTTCCTGCTCATCAGTTGAGCTCTGATATAAAGATTTACACAAATATGTGCTTCCTACATTCTCCACCTAAAGCAGAGACAATCAGCAAAAATGGCCTTGGACAAAGGTCAGTAATTAGACAAGGCCAGGCCATTTCTAAGGTTCCCAGGAAGAGGACATAAACTCTGGTCACTTCGCCCCCCTCAGGGGAAGGGACTGGGTGAACTGGACTAGGTGAACTGGACTGGGTGAACCCCCTCTGGTTCTCTGAGGTCACCCCACTTACACACCAGCAGGTGGACACCTCCTCTGTCACAGAGAAGCCCTAATGACCTGGGGAGGTGGTCTCTGTGTCTCTGGTCCAGGAAGAGTCTTCGGGCCCCTCCTCTCCACCCTGAGGGCCCCAGGCAGGCAGAGACCTGTTCTCCTCACCCAAGGTCCCCATGGAGGTGCACACAGGGGCCAGGGTGCTGGGAACTCGCTGGCTGTTCTGTTCTAATCAGGGGTGACCTGCAAGTGCTCCAGGTTGGACATTAGCCTGGTACTTGCTTCCCCAAGCCTTATGATCACTCCTCAATTTGCACAGGACAGAGGTTTCACACTTTAAAATCTTAACCCCAAAAGCCTCATGCTGGACTGGCATCACCCTGCCTCTTCCCACTGTGTGCCAGGAGTGCCTTTGCTATGGTTGGTCACAGCACTGTCTGGGAACAATGGGTAACCCATGAGTTGTCTGTGCATCACAGGAATTAAAAGAGGGCAGGAGGTTACAAAGTAAACGTATTCATGTTTTAGAGAATCCAGAAGTGAGTTTAGATCTTCCACTATCTAAAATTATCACCACTTAGGGACAGTAATGAGGGGAAGCTGGCTTCTTAAGAGGCTCCTGGTCCATCTGACCACAGCATGATATTGTTGCCGGCATCAACATCCTAGTCAAATCTGGCACCCAGGGGACATGGTCACTTGAAAACTACTCACAATTATGATCCCAAATCCGACTTCCTGCTCCAGGAAGTTCTTAGCATCCTATTTATTATATTAAACAAAGTTCAGGATGCATGTGTCTGAGACCCTGAAGACAAAGCTCTAAAGACAAGCCTTCCTGACCCTGGATAAACTCTTAGTCATTGAGATGATCAGGCTTGTAAGTCAGAGTGCCTGAAATGGAACCTCACTTTGTCCTTTAAACTCCCTGTAACCACAGGCAACCTATGTAATTACCTGGGTTCAGAGTCCTTTCTTCTACAATGGGGGTAATAGAAAACCTACAACTTCGCTGAGTTAGCCAAAGAAATAAAAATGTTATTACACATAAAGTGCTCGTGGCAGTTCCTGATACATAACTTAATTCGAGTACTTGCTATTGCTATTGCTGCACTACTAATAGTACTGCGGCTGCCACCACCAGTACTACTCAGTATGACCCTTTGTAACTGCCACTTGTACTTGTAGTACTACTACTGAGATGAGACCCCCATTTACCAGGTCCTCAACTCCCCACTTCTCTGCCATGACTACCCAACAACCAGCCTCCTGAAAGAGGGGCTGGGGCTCTACCAGTTGCACTTGATGCAGCCCCTAGGCCTGGCCTTCCTGGATCCCCAGTAGGAAGTGTTCCTGGGGCTGGACAACTGTGAAATCAACATTCCACCCCACCCTTCACAAGGCACTGCAGCATCTTGGTGGTCAGAGCCCTCTCTAAGGTGGCACTCTGCCCCACATACCTGTCCCCACCCTATGGCACAATTGTCAACTCACCTTTGTCATCAATGAGAACTCCGTCTCCCAGGACCACCCAGTCACCTGGGAGCTGACAGATTCTCTGTCTGTCCATTTGTGTGGGGCAGACTTCACCTGCCCAGCTGCCCACTGCCCACAGTGCCCTTCAGTATAGCACAGCCTTTAAATAAGAGCCACGCCGCCCACCTGTAAACCACCTGGCCCACCCACCTCACCCCAACACAATGAACTGATGACAGCTCACCACCTTCTCCACCTAGAACACCCCTTTAACAGCAACTGCATCTTCCATCCCTCCTGCCCTCACACACTCACAGGCCACCCGTGCCCCTAAGGCAGTGCTAAGGGACCACGGAGAGCACGAGCCACCCAGGGGGGTCTGTAGCAGACCTCCAGCAGGCTCAGCCAGAACAGGGGACTGATGGCACTGTGTCCCCAGGTGAACCATCTCACTGCGGGGTCTTGACCCAGGATCTTCAGGGTCACGGAGGTCATTGACCTCACAGTTTTCTGTCCCTGGTTTTCTCCTGCACATCCCCTCCTCCATCTCCACCAAAGCCAGGATACCAAGACTCTCCCTTCAACCAGCAAACCACTTCCACAGCCAGAACAGAAACCAGCATGGAGGGTGCATGAATTCATGGTGAAGCTGGAGCTCCTCCACATGGGGTTTCTGACCTGGGTGACCTGGCCCACAGGGAGGGCACAGCCCAGGGAAGGGCATGCTCTGGGAGCTCTGGCTCCTCCAAACCAGCTCCTCCAAACCAGGAGGCTCATATTCCTTGAGGTTGTAGGATATTTTCCTCAAGGATCACTTTCAGCATTTGTATCAAGTACTAAGCACTAAAAATGTCCTCAGTCTTAATTAGTCACTCAGTCATGTCCGACTTCTTGCAACCCCATGAATCGTGGCACGCCAGACCTCCCTGTCCATCACCAACTCTCAGAGTTCACCTGAAACCCATGTGCATTGAGTCGGTGATGCCATCCAACCATCTCATCCTCTGTTGTCCTCTTCTCCTTCTGCCCCCAATCCCTCCCAGCATCAGGGTCTTTTCCAATGAGTCAACTCTTCGCATGAGGTGACCAAAGTATTGGAGTTTCAGCCTCAACATCAGCCCTTCCAATGAACACCCAGGACTGATCTCCTTTAGAATGGACTGGTTGGATCTCCTTGCAGTCCAAGGAACTCTCAAGAGTCTTCTCCAACACCACAGTTCAAAAGCATCAATTCTTCAGTGCTAAGCTTTCTTCATAGTCCAACTTTCACATCCATACATGACCACTGGAAAAACCATAGCCTTGACTAGATGGACGTTTGTCAGCAAAGTAATATCTCTGCTTTTCAATATACCTAGGTTGGTCATAACTATCCTTCCAAGAAGTAAGCATCTTTTAATTTCATGGCTGCAGTCACCATCTGCAGTGATTTTGGAGCCCATAAAAATAAAGTCTGACACTGTTTCCCCATCTATTTGCCATGCAGTGATGGGACCAGATTCCATGATCTTCATTTTCTGAATGTTGAGCTTTAAGCCAACATTTTCACTCTCCTCTTTCACTTTCATCAAGAGGCTTTTGAGTTCCTCTTCACTTTCTGCCATAAGGGTAGTGTTATCTGCATGTCTGAGGTTATTGATATTTCTCCCAGCAATCTTGATTCCAGCTTGTGCTTCTTCCAGCCCAGTGTTTCTCATGATGTACTCTGCATAGAAGTTAAATAAGCAGGGTGACAATATACAGCCTTGACGTACTCCTTTTCCTATTTGGAACCAGTCTGTTGTTCCATGTCCAGTTCTAACTGTTGCTTCCTGACCTGCATACAGGTTTCTCAAGAGGCAGGTCAGGTGGTCTGGTATTCCCATCTCTTTCACAATTTTCCACAGTTGATTGTGATCCACACAGTCAAAGGCTTTGGCATAGTCAATACAGCAGAAATAGATGTTTTTCTGGAACTCTCTTGCTTTTTCCATGATCCACTGGATGTTGGAAATTTGATCTCTGGTTCCTCTGCCTTTTCTAAAACCAGCTTGAACACCTGGAAGTTCACGGTTCATGTATTGCTGAAGCCTGGCTTGGAGAATTTTGAGCATTACTTTACTAGCATGTGAGATGAGTGCAATTGTGCAGTAGTTTGAGCATTCTTTGGCATTGCCTTTCTTTGGGATTGAAATGAAAACTGACCATTTCCAGTCCTGTGGCCACTGCTGAGTTTTCCAAATTTGCTGGCATGTTGAGTGAAGCACTTTCACAGCATCATCTTTCAGGATTTGAAATAGCTCAACTGGAATTCCATAACCTCCACTAGCTTTGTTCATAGTGATGCTGTCTAAGGCCCACTTGACTTCACATTCCAGGATGTCTGGCTCTAGCTGAGTGATACGGTATAAAATGTCTTGTCTTATCAGTGCCATCCTTTCCATAAGCTGTTATGAGAAAACCTGAAAGAACTTTTGGCCAACTTAGTACTAATCCCCTGGAGGCTCACTCCTTTAAGCTCTGTCCATTCTAAAAATAAACGCAACCACTGAGGTACATCATAATGAGATTTATCCTGTGACAAACTGCTGTCCTCTCTCCCCACCATTGCATCCATCTCAGTACTGATCTGCACACACTTAAAAGCAATACACAGTATGTAAAAAAATTTACCTCAAGAAAGGTAAATATTCCCAAAACAAGACAGGATTTCCAGTAACACTTTACGATTGCTTTCATTAAAGAAGGCTCCTGTTTGTATGTCTTGGCTCTCAAAACTTCTTGATCCCAGTACCTGTGATGAGAAACAGAGTACAGTAAATAACAGCGTGTCCACCAAAAGGAAAGGGGGAGGGGTGGAGTGGGAGATGAGCCTTCACTACAGGGCGCTCTGCGGCTGCCCCATAGATGCTGGCTAACTGATCACAGGGCTCCTGAAAGATGAGTGGTGCAGACTCTGAAGCACCAGAGAAACAGGCCTTGAGGGAAAAGTTCCAGATTCTGGAAACAAGTTCCTTCCAAGCTTTGCTGGACTCACAGGTCATGAGCAGCTCAGGGCAGACACTGTCCTCAGGGACCCCACCTCCAGGGACAGAGCTCGCTCTCCAGGGCCATGGCTGTGGGCTCCCTCCACGTCCACAGATGCACAGGAAACACGGGCTCCTCCAGCCTCCAAAGTGGGCTAAGCCCGGGGTCAGCCTGAGGAGGGGAGCATTCAGTGTCAGGGGAGGAGGCTCAGAAGAACCTGGAGGAAGCAAAGCCCCCCCACATGCACCTTTAGCCCCACATGGAAATTCTCACTCTCCCTCTCTTTCTCCCTGCTGCCTGTGCTCACCCTTGCAGCTCTTCTCCAAGGTGCTGGGAGTGATCTTCCGGAAGCACTGAGTACATGTCATCTTGTTTTAATTTCTGTTCATCACCAATTTTAAACAAGGGGTTTAGCCACCTGCTAAAAATTAAAAGGACAGTGATATACATCCAAATTCTGCTGCTCTGCACAGATGCTCAATTGTACATCCAAACTACACATCTATAATTAGAATCTTATATTTATGGGCTTTGTTAAATAAAACAAAAAAAACACTACATTTTAAATATATAGAGGTATGGGGGAATGATTAGATATCTGTTTACACACTCACTCACATACATACACACAGTCCCTAACTCTGTACTCTGAGAGGCCCTGGAAGCAATGGCGCACTGGTAGCATTTTAGCCCCTGATCTTGGGGTTTGGGGTAACATACACAATCACAATTTTTTTCTTGTTGTAAGAAATGTTAAGGTCTCTTATCAGCTTTCAAATATTCAGAACAGTAGGATTAACTAAAGTCAACAGACTGCACATTACATCCCCATAACTGACTCATTTTATAATGGAAGGTTGTGCCCTTAGGTCCCCTTCACCCAGACCTTGGCTTTTTAATACCTTCTTTGCTAAAAGGAATCAACTAAGAAAAGGCTGGTTCCAAAATTGGGGCTGTGTGTGTCAGCACTGATAACTCTGTTTTTTTTTTTGTTTGTTTTTTTTTTTTTACTGTAATATAAGTGCCTGCAATAAAGCTTTGAAGACATCTATGTCAAAGACATCCATCTCCAGTGAACACGTGACAGCTACACAATGAGATAAAGAGCCAGGCCACCCCACCCGTGAAGTTCCCGCTTTAGAAAGCTCTGGTTGACCTGATAACAGACCATCTCACTGACTGTTTGCTTCTCCCTTCCTGCACTTTAATTCCCTCTCTTATTTTTTAAATTCACCAATAAAGAGTGAAACTTTAAAATCCTAGACACCCTACCCTCAACCTCAAAAAGGCAGAACCCCAAGTCCAAGCTTACTCGAGAGCTCTCTCTCCCCACCTAGGACCTCGCTGTGTCACCCCAGGGGTGCCTTGTACCTTCCGGGGCATGTGAGTGATACACCTTGGCAGTTCAAAGTTCCCTGATGGTTGTTGCTAAGACGTGTCTCACAATCCTAAGAACCACAAGAGCCAGTCCAGCCACAACACTGGCTGCAAAAAGAGAATTTCTGTGGGGGCTGCTCATAACTAGTAAGAGCCCTGGTGAGCAGAGCCCCAGGCAAAAGCCTCACTGTCTACAGGCCAAAACCAACAGGCAGAGAAAGTCCAAGATGGGTCTGGGACACATTGTGCCATAAAATAAAGAATCATGAGGATGTGTAGGAAGGACAGAGAAGCTTGAATGGCTCTTGCTAGACAAATCTGGGATACTTTGAACATCAGAACAAACAAATGGCAATGAACCTTAACCCAGTAAATAATGAAAGAATCCATGAATAAGTACTGCTAAATAAATGGAAGAAAAAGGAAAACTCTTGCAAACAAATGCAAACACACATAAAATGAGTAATCAATTACTTTTTAACTGTGTACATAACTTAAAATGTACTGTACTGAATGATTTTTAAGCGCAAGATATGTTTTATCTTTATATGAGAAAAATCACTTGAGAAATTGTTTTGTGATTCAATCTATAAACTATGTATTCCAAGACATGTCTGTTCCAGATAGATGCTTAGTCCCTTGTGCAAATCAAGTACTGGTCCAAAATACTGCTGAAATTTTATATTTTACTGATATTTTACACTTTTTTATCCTGCATGTCCTGTAAAGTTATAAATCTGCACAATAAAAATATTTAACAATTCCAAAAAAAAAAGGAACAATCAAGTCAAGAAAATCATCAATGGAAATTAAAAACTGGCTGAAGGTTTACAGCAGAAGATGATATTTACATAATCTCAACTTATCTCTCTGCAATTATTTATTATAAAGGGAAAAAACAGTAGCTATACAGATAATCCCACCGAAAAACCTATTCAGATAGACCATGCATTATTTAAATGATAATAGTTAGTATGCAGAGACAGCCCATAGGTAAACACCATTTTACTGATTTTGCCAGGGTAAGGAAATTTCCAAGGCCAGACCATAATAACCCATGGATAGAGATTAAATCAGTCAGTCCTAAAAGAAATCAACCCTGAATATTCATTGGAAGGCCTGATGCTGAAGCTCCAATACTTTGGCCAAGCTAATGAGAAGAGCTGACTGATTGAAAAGACCCGGATGCTGGGAAAGGTTGAAGGCAAAAGGAGAAGAGGGCAGTAGAAGATGAGATGGTTAGATAAGATCACTGACTCAATGGACATGAGTTTGAGCAAACTCCAGGAGAAAGTAAGGGACAAGGAAGCCTGGTGTGCTGGTCCATGGGGTCGCAAAGAGTCGGACACAACTGAGCGACTGAGAAACAGCCAGGACAGAGATCATATTTCTTTTATCTTGTTATTCCTAGGACAACATGGGTACAGATGCTCAAGAATATTTGTTGGATGTATGAATATCCATGACTCATTAAAGAAGCAATAAGATTGAACTTCAAATTTTGCTAATCCAGGTACCTTGGCACCCCTAAAGAAACCCCAGTCCAGGAGTCAGAAGACTGGACTCTAGTCCCAGCAGTGGTGCTGAGCACTCAGGGCCTCAGCTGTCCTCTGCTCCACGTCTCCACTCCGGTTCAGCAGCTCCATGCCTTTAACATCTCTAGGCCTCAGTTTCCTTCCAAAACAATGGTGTATACCTAGGAGCTTTACCACTAAGCAGGTTTGACACACGTTGGGTGTTATTCCACACTTGTCTCCCACAGAAAATGCCCAGGGAATCAGCACTGGGATGTACCCAGATGATGACACTCTGCCCCCAAAGTGAAAGCGTTAGTCACTCAGTTGTGTCTGATTCTTCCTGACCCCATGGTCTGTCCACAGAATTCTCCAGGCAAGAATACTGGAGTGGGTAGCCATTCCCTTCTCCAAGGGATCTTTCTGACCTAGGGCTGAACCAGGTTCTCCTGCATTACAGATTTTTTACCATCTGAGCTACAAGGGAAGCCCACAAAAGACCCTCTAAAATTCTGCTTGAAGAGGAAAAGATGCTCAGCATCATTAATCATGAGGAAAATGCACATGAAAACCACAATGAGACATCAGCTCACACATATTAGGAGGGCTACGATGGGGAAAAAAAGAAGAAAAAATAGTGTGGGCAAGGATGTGGAGAAACTGGAAATTTGCACACTGGCGATGGGATTGCAAAAAGGTGTATCACAAAGGACAAAGATTTTATGATTTGATTTACATGAAGTCCTCAGATCAGTCAAATTCAAAGAGAAACAAAATGGCCCTGTGGTTGCCAGGGGCTGTGTACAAGAGAAGTGGGCAGTTAGTGTTTTTCAGTTCAGTTCAGTTCATTTCAGTCGCTGAGTCGTGTACAACGCTTTGTGAACACATGAACCACAGAACGCCAGGCCTCCCTGTCCATCACCAACTCCCAGAGTTCACCCAAACCCATATCCATCAAGTCGGTGATGCCACCCAACCATCTCATCCTCTGTCGTCTCCTTTTCCTTCTCCCCTCAATCGTTCCTAGCATCAGGGTCTTTTCCAATGAGTCAGCTCTTCCCATCAGGTGGCCAAAGCATTGGAGTTTCAGCTTCAACATCAGTCCTTCAAAATGACACCCAGGGCTGATCTCCTTTAGGATGGACTGGTTGGATCTCCTTGCACTCCAAGGGACTCTCAAGAGTCTTCTCCAATACCACAGTTCAAAAGCATCAATTCTTCAGTGCTCAGCATTCTTCACAGTCCAACTCTCACATCCATACATGACCACTGGAAAAACCATAGCCTTGACTAGATGGACTTTTGTTGGCAAAGTAATGTCTCTGCTTTTGAATATGCTATCTAGGTTGGTCATAACTTTCCTTCCAAGGAGTAAGCGTCTTTTAATTTCATGGCTGCAATCACCATCTGCAGTGATTTTGGAGCCCAGAAAAATAAAGTCAGCCACTGTTTCCCCATCTATTTGCCTTGAAGTGATGGGACTGGATGCCATGATCTTAGTTTTCTGAATGTTGAGCTTTAAGCCAACATTTTCATTCTCCTCTTTCACTTTCATCAAGAGGCTCTTTAGTTCTTCTTCATTTTCTGCCATAAGGGTGGTGTCATCTGCATGTCTGAGGTTATTGATATTTCTCCCGGCAATCTTGATTCCAGCTTGTGCTTCTTCCAGCCCAGTGTTTCTCATGATGTACTCTGCATAGAAGTTAAATAAGCAGGGTAACAATATACAGCCTTGACGTACTCCTTTTCCTATTTGGAACCAGTCTGTTGTTCCATGTCCAGTTCTAACTGTTGCTTCCTGACCTGCATACAGGTTTCTCAAGAGGCAGGTCAGGTGGTCTGGTATTCCCATCTCTTTCACAATTTTCCACAGTTTATTGTGATCCATACAGTCAAAGGCTTTGGCATAGTCAATAAAGCAGAAATAGATGGTTTTCTGGAACTCTCTTGCTTTTTCCATGATCCACTGGATGTTGGAAATTTGATCTCTGGTTTCTCTGCCTTTTCTAAAACCAGCTTGAACATCTGAAAGTTCACGGTTCACGTATTGCTGAAGCCTGGCTTGGAGAATTTTGAGCATTACTTTACTAGCATGTGAGATGAGTGCACTTGTGTGGTAGTTTAAGCATTCTTTGGCATTGCCTTTCTTTGGGATTGGAATGAAAACTGACCATTTCCAGTCCTGTGGCCACTGCTGAGTTTTCCAAATTTGTTGGCATATTGAGTGCAGAAGTTTCACAGCATCATCTTTCAGGATTTGAAATAGCTCAACTGGAATTCCATCACCTCCACTAGCTTTTAATAGCACACTAGTACAGAATGCGAAGAAGGCAATGGCAACCCATTCCAGTACTTTTTGGCTGGAAAATCCCATGGTTGGAGGAGCATGGTAGGCTGCAGTCCATGAGGTTGCAGAGAGTCGGACACGACTGAGCGACTTCACTTTCACTTTTCACTTTCATGCATTGGAGAAGGAAATGGCAACCCACTCCAGTGTTCTTGCCTGGAGAATCCCAGGGACGGTGGAGCCTGGTGGGCTGCCATCTATGGCGTCGCACAGAGTCGGACACAATTGAAGCGACTTAGCAGCAGCAGCAGCAGCAGCAGCAGCAGTACAGGATGAAAAGAGTTCTGGAAATTGGCTGCACAATAATGTGAATGTACTTAACAATACTGAACTGCATGCTTAAAAATCGTCAAGATCATAAATTTTATGTTGTGCGCATTTCCCACAATTTAAAAAAATTTAATCAGAAACAAAAATGGCACCTGATGTGCCTCATTTGGAAATCTTCCTGTGTTAGAGTCTAGACTTCGCCACTTCCTGGTTATATGACCGTGAACCAGCCACAAAACCTCTCAGTATTGGCCTTGGGAAAGTGGGGAGAAGACCTGGAGAGAACACCTCCCTGGGATGCTGAGAGGGTCAGTGATGCTCTGAACAGGACAAAGTCCCCCCAGACAAAGAGCAGTCATCACCACCACAGAGTGCTCGAGTAATCCCATGTGGTCCCCAGTAGAAAGCCTCTGAAAGTTTGATACATGAGGTTACAACAACAGCAGTGCCCAAGAGGAAGAAGAAAGACTCTTCTCCTTTCCTGGCAAGGACACAGGCAATGAAAAGCCATGGACTCCGTAAGAGCCCTCCCAACCTCCTCTTCCCCTCTGTAAAAATGCTCTCCAGCCCTGGCACTTTGGGGACTTGGCTCTCCACAAATGCAAACCTCAAACTGCAATTCTGTGCTGATTCTGAATAAACCCATTTTTGCTGGAGAAATATCTGACACTCTGTTTGTTCAGGTCAACAGAGGGAAGGGAATCAACATGATTGGGGGAACCATGGAAGACTCCAAAAGGCAAATGATCCACTTGACACATCTGAAAGGACACTTGTCTCAGGCTGATCAGATGCAGAATTATAAAGACCAAAAAAATCAAGAATAAACTACAGGAGATACATTTGTTAGGAAGTTTATTCTGCCATAAGGACATACCAATAAATTTTAATATACCTTTGGGACGTTCTACCTCTTGCTTGAGGCTGTGGATATTGTATAAAGTTATCAAAACTCATCAAACTAAACAGTTATTGAGAACAGGTCAAGGCCAGAGAAACAGCCCTGCAGAGCTCACCCAGCCTCCTTCTCCAACATGTGGATTTCTGACTTTTAATGAAGAATAACAAGTGTATTCTGAAAATGGTGCAAAGAATCCTAGTTTGAAATTTAACATTTCGATGTATTCACAATCAATAGTTACTAAGGACCTTACAGGACCAACCTCCCTAAACCATCTCAGCACTCAGCCAGTTCACATCCCCCTCATGTCATCAGCTTCTCTGACAAGAGTCTCTGGAGAGTCTGGCTTGACACCAGTGACAGTTTCCACATCCACACTCACCCTGTGGCCAGTGTCAAGGGAGCAAGAATGTAACCAGTCCCTGAAGGGTCAAGTGCATCTGGTCCAAGACCCTGCTCCATCTCATCCCTGGGGACAGGCCCTGCACTCACCCTCAGCTGGCTGGACTCTGGGATGAGGGTGGAGGGAAACACAGAGCTCACCCCAGAGGCTGCAGAGAGGACAGCAGGGAGAGTCTGAGCAGACGGGAAAGTCCAGTCCCCACAGGGACACAGTTCATAAACTAGGCCACTGATTTCCAATATTGGGGAAGAAGAATTATTCAGTAAATCATAATGGGGAAATGGGCTATTTTAGAAAAAAATGGGGCCTATCTTACATCAAAAACTAAAAAATTCTAGCTGCCTTTACTATTAAAATGAGATGAGAAAAAAGGTAAAATTAAACAGATTTATATGATGTTAGGATTTTTAAAACACATACTACAAAAGCAACAAGAGAAATCAAACAGAAAAGCTCAATTTTAAGTAATGATATATAATTTAAAACCTCTAGATACCCAGAGGGGGGGAGCTAAGATGGGGGAGGAATAAGACGGGGAGAACACTTTCTCCCCCACAAATTCATCAAAAGAACATTGAAACGCTGAGTAAATTACACAGAACAACTTCTGAATGCTGGCAGAGGACATCAGGCACCCAGAAAAGTAACCCATTGTCTTCGAAAGGAGGTAGGAAAAAATATAAAAAACAAAAAAAGAGACAGAAGAGGGAGGGATGGAGCTCTGTCCCAGGAAGGGAGTCTTAAAAAGAGAGAAGTTTCCAAACACCAGGAAACATTATCACTGCTGAGTCTGTGCCGAGCCTTGGAAGCACAGAGGGCAACATAACAGGGAGGAAAAATAAATAAACAATTAAAACCCACAGATTACGAGCCCTACAGTAACTCCCCCAGCGGAGAAACAGCACAGATGCCTGCATCCGCCACTAGCAAGCGGGGGCTGGGCAGGGAGGTGCAGCGCAGGCTACATCGTTTAGAGTAAGGATCTGGCCTGAATACCCCGAGCGCTACCTGAGCAAAATAATTTGGGCTAGAAAACCAGACTGTGGGATACTTACCATGCGAAAAGCCAGCCCTAATTCTGAAAGATGATGCTGTGAAAGTGCTGCACTCAATATGCCAGCAAATTTGGAAAACTCAGCAGTGGCCATAGGACTGGAAAAGGTCAGTTTTCATTCCAATACCAAAGAAAGGCAATGCCAAAGAATGCTCAAACTACCGCACAATTGTACTCATCTCACACACTAGTAAAGTAATGCTCAAAATTCTCCAAGCCAGGCTTCAGCAATATGTGAACCGTGAACTGCCTGATGTTCAAGCTGGTTTTAGAAAAGGCAGAGGAACCAGAGATCAAATTGCCAACATCTGCTGGATCATAGAAAAAGTAAGAGAGTTCCAGAAAAACATCTATTTCTGCTGTACTGTCTATGCCAAAGCCTTTGACTGTGTGGATCACAATCAACTGTTGAAAATTCTGAAAGAGGTGTGAATACCAGACCACCTGATCTGCCTCTTGAGAAATTTGTATGCAGGTCAGGAAGCAACAGTTAGAACTGGACATGCAACAACAGACTGGTTCCAAATAGGAAAAGGAGTTCGTCAAGGCTGTTTATTTAACTTCTATGCAGAGTACATCATGAGAAACGCTGGACTGGAAGAAACACAAACTGGAATCAAGATTGCCGGGAGAAATATCAATAACCTCAGATATGCAGATGACACCACCCTTATGGCAGAAAGTGAAGAGGAACTCAAAAGCCTCTTGATGAAAGTGAAAGTGGAGAGTGAAAAAGTTGGCTTAAAGCTCAACATTCAGAAAACGAAGATCATGGCATCCGGTCCCACCACTTCGTGGGAAATAGATGGGGAAACAGTGCATACACTGTCAGACTTTATTTTTATGGGCTCCAAAATCACTGAAGATGGTGACTGCAGCCATGAAATTAAAAGACGCTTACTCCTTGGAAGGATAGTTATGACCAACCTAGATAGCATATTCAAAAGCAGAGACATTACTTTGCCAACAAAGGTTCATCTAGTCAAGGCTATGGTTTTTCCTGTGGTCATGTATGGATGTGAGAGTTGGACTGTGAAGAAGGGTGAGCACCGAAGAATTGATGCTTTTGAACTGTGGTGTTGGAGAAGACTCTTGAGAGTCCCTTGGACTGCAAGGAGATCCAACCAGTCCATTCTGAAGGAGATCGGCCCTGGGATTTCTTTGGAAGGAATGATGCTAAAGCTGAAACTCCAGTACTTTGGCCACCTCATGTGAAGAGTTGACTCATTGGAAAAGACTCTGATGCTGGGAGGGATTGGGGGCAGGAGGAGAAGGGGACGACAGAGGATGAGGTGGCTGGATGGCATCACTGACTCAATGTACATGAGTTTGAGTGAACTCCGGGAGTTGGTGATGGACAGGGAGTCCTGGCGTGCTGAGATTCATGGGGTCGCAAAGAGTCGGACACGACTGAGTGACTGATCTGATCTGATCTGATCTGAACCTAAGACACTGTCAGGCCCACACAGAGAACAAAGGACTGAACAGAGATAGTGGGCTGCAGACAGTCCCCCTCTGGTGACAGGCAGCCAGAGCCGGAAGGGGGCAATCACAGCCCCAGAGAGACATTATCTACAAAACTGTAAGCAGGCTTCTTTGATAACTAAAACTTCTTGGGGGTCTGGACAGTCAACATCCGCCTGAGAAGGTGCTCCAGATGTACACCCAGATAACCGAGCACTGGGGAGGCGATAAGTCACAGCAACCATGCTCTCCAAACACCTCATCATCTGAGCTGCTCAGACCTGGGAAGGGCACAAAACGCAGGCCCAACCGAATCTGTGCCTCTGAGGACTACCTGAGTGCCTGAACCTGAGCGGCTTAGACCTGGGAGGTGCAAGCAGCCCAGGGCCGGCTATGGATGGTTCCCAGTGGAGCAACCTAGAGCCTGAGCAGTGTGGGCAGGGAGGCTACATGCGCCGTGAGCAGGGGCGGGCCCAGTGTGGCTGAGGTACTGCGACCACACGCTAGTGTTATTTGTTTGCAGCGTCCCTCCCTACCCACAGCGTGACTGAACAAGTGAGCCTAAAAAAAATAAATAAAGTGTCCACCACCACCCTCTTTGTATCAGGGCGGAAATCAGACACTGAAGAGACCCACAAACAGAAGAAGCTATAACAGAGGGAACCGCCTTGGAAGCGACAGGCAATAAATTAAAACCCCATGATTAGTACCGATTACATAGGAAGGGGCCTATAGATCTTGAGAAATATAAGCCTGAACAAGGAATTAGCTGAAAATGAACTGACCCCACAATAACACCAGAGAAAGTCCTAGATATATTTTTACTATTTTTACGATAATTCTCTCTTTTTTTAATTTTTAAAAAAATTTTAAGTCCTCTATTACTCCTTTAATTTTCACTTTTGTAACCTACTATTACTTTGCAAAAAAAAAAAAGACCCTTTTTTAAAAAAAAGCAACCTTCATACATATATTTTTTATAATTTTTGTGACCTTGTTTTTTTTTCTTTTTCTCTTTCTTTCTTTTTTTTTTCTTTTCTTTAACATTATATTTTTGAAATTCCAAACTGTGCTCTAGATTTTTAATTTTAGCTTTTTGGTATTTGTTATCAATTTTGTACCTATATTTTTAAAATTACTTTTGTGACTTTTTTTTCCCTCTCTTTCTTTATCTTCATCTTTTCTTTAACATTCTACTTCTGACATTCCGAACTCTACTTCAGATTTTTAATTTATGCTTTTTGGTATTTGTTTTCAATTTTGTACCTATATCTTCTTTATAATTTTTGTGACTTTTTTTTTTCTCTTTCTTTTTCTTCTTCTTTTCTTTAACATTGTATTTTTTAAATTCCACACTCTACTGTAGATTTTTAACTTTTGTTTTTTGGTATTTGTTATCCATTTTGTACCTATATTTTCTTTATACCTTTTGTGACTTTGTTTTTGTTTTTGTTTTCTTTTTCTCTCTTTTCCTTCTTCTTTACATTAACACTGTATTTTTGAAAATACAAACTCTACTCTAGATTTTTAATTTTTACTTCTAGGTATTTGTTACCAATTTTGTACCTTTAAGAACCCAATCTTCAGTACCCATTTTTTACTAGGGAGCGAGAATACTGGCTTGACTGCTCTCTCTCTTTGAATTCTTCTTTTTCTCCACCAGGTCGCCTGTATCTCCTCCCTAACTCCTCTCTACTCTACCCAACTCTGTGAATTTCTGTGTGGTCCAGACGGTGGAGAACACTTAGGGAACATATTACTGGCTGGATCTGTCTCTCTCCTTTTCATTCCCCACTTTTATCCTCTTGGCCACCTCTGTCTCCTTCCTCCCTCTTCTCTTCTCTGTATAACTCCATTAACATCTCTGAGCGGTCCAGTTGTGGAGTGCACATAAGGAAGTGATTACTGGCTAGCCCGCTCTCTCCTCTATTGATTCCACCTCATCTCATTCAGGTCACCTCTAACTCCCTCCTCCTTCTTCTCTTCTCCATGTAACGCTGTGAACCTCTCTGGGTGACCCTCATGGTAGAGAAACTTTTCATCTTTAACATAGATGTTTTATCAATGGTGCTGTATAGAAGGAGAAGTTTTGAGACTACTGTAAAAATAAGACTGATAACAGGAAGCAGGAGGCTAAAGTCCAAACCCTGACTCCACGGAACTCCTGACTCCAGGGAACATTAATTGACAGGAGCTCATCAAATGCCTTCATACCTACACTGAAACCAAGCACCACACAAGGGCCAACAAGTTCCAGGGCAAGACATACCAAGCAAATTCTCCAGCAACACAGGAACACAGCCCTGAGCTCCAAGATACAGACTGCCCAAAGTCATCCCAAAACTATAGACATCTCATAACTCATTACGGGACACTTCATTGCACTCCAGAGAGAACAAATCCAGCTCCACCCACCAGAACACCGACACAAGCTTCCCTAACCAGGAAACCTTGACAAGCCACCTGTACAAACCCAAACACAGTGAGGAAACGCCACAATAAAGAGAACTCCACAAACTGCCAGAATACAGAAAAGACACCCCAAACTCAGCAATTTAAACAAGATGAAGAGACAGAGGAATACCCAGCGGGTAAAGGAACAGGATAAATGCCCACCAAACCAAACAAAAGAGGAAGAGGTAGGGAATCTACCTGATAAAGAATTCTGAATAATGATAGTGAAATTGATCCAAAATCTTGAAATCAAAATGGAATCACAGATAAATAGCCTGGAGACAAGGATTGAGAAGATGCAAGAAAGGTTTAACAAGGACCTAGAAGAAATAAAAAAGAGCCAATATATAATGAATAATGCAATAAATGAGATAAAAAATACTCTAGAGGCAACAAATAGTAGAATAACAGAGACAGAAGATAGGATTAGTGAATTAGAAGATAGAATGGTAGAAATAAATGAATCAGAGAGGAAAAAATAAAAACGTATTAAAAGAAATGAGGACAATCTCAGAGACCTCCAGGACAATATTAAACGCTACAACTTTCGAATCATAGGGGTCCCAGAAGAAGAAGACAAAAAGAAAGACCATGAGAAAATACTTGAGGAGATAATAGTTGAAAACTTCCCTAAAATGGGGAAGGAAATAATCACCCAAGTCCAAGAAACCCAGAGAGTCCCAAACAGGATAAACCCAAGGCGAAACACACCAAAACACATATTAATCAAGTTAACAAAGATCAAACACAAAGAACAAATATTAAAAGCAGCAAGGGAAAAACAACAAATAACACACAAGGGAATTCCCATAAGGATAACAGCTGATCTTTCAATAGAAACTCTCCAAGCCAGGAGGGAATGGAAAGACATACTTAAAGTGATGAAAGAAAGTAACGTACAGCCAGGATTACTGTACTCAGCAAGGATCTCATTCAAATATGAAGGAGAAATCAAAAGCTTTACAGACAAGCAAAAGCTGAGAGAATTCAGCACCACCAAACGAGCTCTCCAACAAATACTAAAGGATACTCTCTAGACAGGAAACACAAAAACGGTGTATAAATTCGAACCCAAAACAATAAAGTAAATGGGAACTGGATTATACTTATCAATAATTACCTTAAATGTAAATGGGTTGCATGCTGCAACCAAAAGGCAAAAACTGGCTGAATGGATAAAAAAACAAGACCCCTAAATATGTTGTCTACAAGAGACCCACCTCAAAACAGGGGACACATACAGACAAAGTGAAGGGCTGGAAAAAGATTTTCCATGCAAATAGGGACTAAAAGAAAGCAGGAGTAGCAATACTCATATCAGATAAAATAGACTTTAAAACAAAGGCTGTGAAAAGAGACAAAGAAGGTCACTACATAATGATCAAAGGATCAATCCAAGAAGAAGATATAACAATTATAAATATCTATGCACCCAAAATAGGAGCACCATAATATGTAAGAAAAATGCTAACAAGTATGAAAGAAGAAATTAACAATAACACTATAATAGTAGGAGACTTTAATACCCCACTCACACCTATGGATAGATCAACAAAACAGAAAAATAACAAGGAAACATAAACTTCAAATGATACAATAGACCAGTTAGACCTAATTGATATCTATAGGACATATCATCTCAAAACAATGAATTTCACCTTTTTCTCAAGCGCACATGGAACCTTCTCCAGGATAGATCACATCCTGGGCCATAAATCTAGCCTTGGTAAATTCAGAAAAATTGAAATCATTCCAAGCATCTTTTCTGACCACAATGCACTAAGATTAGATCTCAATTACAGGAGAAAAACTATTAAAAATTCCAACATATGGAGGCTGAACAACACGCTGCTGAATAACAAACAAATCACAGAAGAAATCAAAAAAGAAATAAAAATTGCATAGAAATGAATGAAAATGAAACACAACAACCCAAAACCTGTGGGACACTTTAAAAGCAGTCCTAAGGGGAAAGTTCATAGCAATACAGGCATACCTCAAGAAACAAGAAAAAAGTCAAATAAATAACATAACTCTACACCTAAAGCAACTAGAAAAGGAAGAAAAGAAGAAGCCCAGGGTTAGTAGAAGGAAAGAAATCTTAAAAAATAGGGCAGAAATAAATGCAAAAGAAACAAAAGAGACCATAGCAAAAATCAACAAAGCCAAAAGCTGGTTCTTTGAAAAGATAAATAAAATTGACAAACCATTAGCCAGACTCATCAAGAAACAAAGGGAGAAAAACCAAATCAATAAAATTAGAAATGAAAATGAAGAGATCACAACAGACAACACAGAAATACAAAGGATCATAAGAGATTACTATCAGCAATTATATGCCAATAAAATGGACAACGTGGAAGAAATGGACAAATCCTTAGAAAAGTACAACTTTCCAAAACTGGGCCAGGAAGAAATAGAAAATCTTAACAGACCCATCACAAGCACAGAAATTGAAACTGTAATCAGAAATCTTCCAGCAAACAAAAGCCCAGGTCCAGATGGCTTCACACCTGAATTCTACCAAAAATTTAGAGAAGAGCTAACACCTATCCTACTCAAACTCTTCCAGAAAATTGCAGAGGAAGGTAAACTTCCAAACTCATTCTATGAGGCCACCATCACCCTAATACCAAAACCTGATAAAGATGCCACAAAAAAGAAAACGACAGGCCAATATCACTGATGAACATAGAAGCAAAAATCCTTAACAAAATTCTAGCAATCAGAATCCAACAACACATTAAAAAGATCACACATCACGACCAAGTGGGTTTTATACCAGGGATGCAAGGATTCTTCAATATCCATAAATCAATCAATGTAATACTCCACATTAACAAATTGAAAAATAAAAACCATATGATTATCTCAATAGATGCAGAGAAAGCCTTTGACAAAATTCAACATCCATTTATGAAAAAACTCTCCAGAAAGCAGGAATAGAAGGAACATACCTCAACATAATGAAAGCTATATATGACAAACCCACAGCAAACATTTTTCTCAATGGTGAAAAATTGAAAGCATTTCCTCTAAAGTCAGGAACAAGATGAGGGTGCCCAATTTCACCATTCCTATTCAACATAGTATTGGAAGTTTTGGCAACAGCAATCAGAGCAGAAAAAGAAATAAAAGGAATCCAAATTGGAAAAGAAGAAGTCAAACTCTCACTGTTTGCAGATGACATGATCCTCTACATAGAAAACCCTGAAGACTCCACCAGAAAATTACTAGAACTAATAAATGAATATAGTAAAGTTGCAGGATATAAAATTAACACACAGAAATCCCTTGCATTCCTATATACTAATAATGAGAAAATAGAAAGAGAAATTAAGAAAACAATTCCATTCATCATTGCAACAAAAATAATAAAATACTTAGGAATATATCTACCTAAAGAAACTAAAGACCTATATATAGAAAACTATAAAACACTGGTGAAAGAAATCAAAAAGGACACTAATAGATGGAGAAATATACCATGTTCATGGATTGGAAGAATCAATATAGTGAAAATGAGTATACTACCCAAAGCAATCTATAGATTCAAAGCAATCCCTATCAAGCTACCAACGGTATTCTTCACAGAGCTAGAACAAATAATTTCACAATTTGTATGGAAATACAAAAAACCTCGAATAGCCAAAGCTATCTTGAGAAAGAAGAATGGAACTGGACGAATCAACCTGCCTGATGTCAGGCTCTACTACAAAGCCACAGTCATCAAGACAGTATGGTACTGGCACAAAGACAGAAATATAGATCAATGGAACAAAATAAAAAGCCTAGAGATAAATCCACACACCTATGGACACCTTATATTTGACAAAGGAGGCAAGAAAATACAATGGATTAAAGACAATCTCTTTAACAAGTGGTGCTGGGAAAACTGGACAACCACTTGTAAAAGAATGAAACTAGAGTACTTCCTAACACCATACACAAAAATAGACTCAAAATGGATTAAAGATCTAAACGTGAGACCAGAAACTATAAAACTCCTAGAGGAGAACATAGGCAAAACACTCTGCGACATACATCACAGCAGGATCCTCTATGACCCACCTCCCAGAATATTGGAAATAAAAGCAAAAATAAACAAATGGGACCTAATTAAACTTAAAAGCTTCTGCACAACAAAGGAAACCATAAGCAAGGTGAAAAGGCAGCCTTCAGAATGGGAGAAAATAATAGCAAATGAAGCAACTGACAAACAACTAATCTCAAAAATATACAAGCAACTCCTACAGCTCAACTCCAGAAAAATAAATGACCCAATCAAAAAATGGGCCAAAGAACTAAATAGACATTTCTCCAAAGAAGACATACAGATGGCTAACAAACACATGAAAAGATGCTCAACATCACTCATTATCAGAGAAATGCAAATCAAAACCACTATGAGGTACCATTTCACGCCAGTCACAATGGCTGCGATCCAAAAGTCAACAAGCAATAAATGCTGGAGAGGGTTTGGAGAAAAGGGATCCCTCTTACATTGTTGGTGGGAATGCAAACTAGTACAGCCACTATGGAGAACAGTGTGGAGATTCCTTAAAAAACTGGAAATAGAACTGCCTTATGATCCAGCAATCCCAATGCTGGACATACACACCGAGGAAACCAGAATTGAAAGAGACACGTGTACCTCAATGTTCATCGCAGCACTGTTGATAATAGTCAGGACATGGAAGCAACCTAGATGTCCATCAGCAGATGAATGGATAAGAAAGCAGTGGTACATATACACAATTGAGTATTACTCAGCCATTAAAAAGAATACATTTGAATCAGTTCTAATGAGGTGGATGAAACTGGAGCCTATTATACAGAGTGAAGTAAGCCAGAAAGAAAAACATCAATACAGTATACTAACGCATATATATGGAATTTAGAAAGATGGTAACAATAACCCTGTATACGAGACAGCAAAAGAGACACTGATGTATAGAACAGTCTTTTGGATCCTGTGGGAGAGGGAGAGGGTGGGATGATTGGGAGAATGGCATTTAAATATGTATAATATCATATATGAAATGAGCTGAAAGTCCAGGTTCAATGTACGATACTGGATGCTTGGGGCTGGTGCACTGGGATGACCAGAGAGATGGTATGGGGAGAGAGGAGGGAGGAGGGAGGAGGGTTCAGGATGTGGAATACATGTATACCTGTGGTGGATTCATGTTGATATATGGCAAAACCAATACAATATTGTAAAGTCAAATAAAATTAAATTAAAAAAAAATAAATAATAAAAAACCTGCAAAAAAAAAAAAAAAAACTCTAAAGAACAAGTTAAAACCTCAAAAAGTATTATATGTATGATTACAAGTTATTTCAAAAATATAAATGCTCTATAAGAAAAAACATCTATTAACAGACATTTGAAGAAACACAAATAAATGGTCAGTAGACATAAAAAATCTTCCATCTCTACAAATCAAATGGCAACCCACTCCAGTATTCTGTCTGGGAAATCCCATGGAGAGAGGAGCCTGACAGGCTACAGTCCATGGGGTTGCAAACAGTCAAACTGGAGTAGGTGACTGAGCACACATAAATCAAATAAATTCAAATTAAAACTCTTTGAATTATTTTTAACTTCAGGCCCAGGAAAAAAATGTAATTCAGATACTCAAAGTTGACAATGAAATAAGCTCACAAACACCTGTTAAGAGGGCAAATTGATCTGAACCTAATGGAAAACAATTCAGCCTTTCACTAATTATTCTATTTCTGGGAATTTGGAAAAAGAAAAGATGCACCAAAATATATGGTCATAGATATGCATCACATCCTAATTAGCAATACACTCTATTAAACAAAAGTGAAAGACTGCATACATTTCAATTAAATACCACGTTTTGACATAAACAGATTCACAGACTTAGAGAATGAACTTGTGGTTGCCAGGGAGAGTGATGGGGGAAAGGGATAGTTAGGGAGTTTAGTGGGAACATGCATACACTGCTGTATTTAGGATGGATAAGCAACAAGGACCCACTATATCACAAAGGGAACTCTGCTCAATGTTATGTGCCAGCCTCGATGGGAGTGGGGTTTGGGGGAAAATGGATACGTGTTTATGTATGGCTGAGTTCCTTTGTTGTCCCCCTGAAACTATCACATTGTCAGTTGGATATACTCCTATACAAAACAAAAAGTTTACCTAAAAAATAAATGCCACATTTTGAACATTAATGCTATAAATAAGTGTTAATCATAGAAAATTAAGAAGGAATCAGGATCCAAAGATATTTAACTTTATAGAAAAGTGTGCATAACACAACATTGTTAGCAACTATGCCACAATAAAAATTAATTCTAAAAAAACATGAGCTATAATTTTGATTTAAAAAAAAAACTGTGCATGTGCAGATATGCACAAAAATTTTATGGGGAAAGACTAAGAAACAACCAAAATATCAGCAAGTATACCTGGCTAAAAAACAACAAATCCTTGTTCTTTTCTTCTTCTATGTGTTCAGTCGTGTCTGACTCATTGCAGAGTAGCCCACCAGACTCCTCTGTCCATGGGATTCTCCAGGCAACAGTATTGGAGTGGGTTGCCATTTCCTACACCAGGGAATCTTCCTGACCCAGGGATCAAACCCATGTCTGTGTCTCCACATTGGCAGGTGGGTTCCTTACGTCTGGGCCACCTGGGAAGCCCTTCTTCTTGCATAAATTTTCTTATAGAAATAGAAAAATATATATTCTTTTCTAAAATTCTCAATTACCAATAGCCATAATGTATACCTTCTCTTAGACGCTAAGTCCTACCTCTCCTGTGAAAACACTAAAACCCCTGTGAGGTCATTTGTATAAAGACAATAAGCTATTTATTGGCATTATTTACAAGTTGAGAAAGCAGATGAAATGTAGGAAAAGAAAACACCCAATGAGAAAATGAAAACTGTTTCTCTACATGGTGGGTCTTGTCTCTGGGTAGCAGCTCCTGTCTGGCCTCATTTCAATTTCCCAGGACAGCAAGTGGGGGACATGAGTAAATCATGAGGATACCTCAGACTTTACAAACAGGATGGCAATTGTGGTTACCAACTAACTTCACAAAGTCTGGACCCCTTTTTAAAAGTTAACACTGAAGGAACAATGCCAATGGGAGGAGTGGCTTAAAGCAGAAAACAGCCTATACCTTCCATCAGAATCTCCTAGAGCTTGTTTAACCCCATCCCCACGGTTTCTAACTTTACAGAATTGGTCTAGAAGGAGCATGGAGCAGGGGTGGGGTGGGGGTGGGGGTGGTGATTTGCATTTCTAACAAGCTCCCAGGTAAGGAGGATGCTGCAGGTCTGAAAGCCATATTTTAGAACAGCCACCCTAAAGCTTGATTAGAGATGTTTCATGTGCATCATCTCCAAGAACAAGATCTTTAAGAACTTCCCTTGAGAAACTCCACTTAGAAGACCAAAGGTGTGTTTGAAATCACCTTCTCCCTCCATTTAAGAGCAAGAATCTCAACAGAAGCAGCTCAGTACTACAGTTACATCCACAACAACACAGGCTCGGAAGCCAGACTGACTGGTTTGGGATCCAACTCTTACTAGTAGCTGTGTGATGGTAGGCAACCTGGTCAACCTCTTGGAATCTGGGGCAGAATGGATACATGTTTATATACGGCTGAATCACTTTCCTGTCCACCTGAAACTATAGCAACATTGTAAATTGTCTGTGAAAATGAAAGTCATTCAGTCATGTCTGACTCTTTGCAACTCCATAGATTATACAGTCCGTGGAATTCTGCAGGTCAGAATACTGGAGTGGGTACCCTTTCCCTTCTCCAAGGGAATCTTCCCAACCCAGGGATTGAACCCCGGTTTTCTCATTGCAGGCAGATTCTTTACCAGCTGAGCCAGAAGTTTATTTAAAAAAAAAGTTTTAAAAAAATTTACTCAATCTCTCTGCTTAGGTGACTTCACATGTTAAATAAGAGGTAATAGCTCCTTCCACTCCAGAAGAAAAATTGGAAATGGGTGCCTACCCAAATCAATAAGAAGTCCTCACATTCCCATTTCTGTGCACATACAATTTGAAAATCCACAACAGAACATGCCTTGCCCTGGAGAGCTCCTTGCCCTGTCTGAAGTTAAGGAGAGGGGTCCCTTAACTTTGTTATTATTTATTGTGGTTGCTGTTTAGTCACTAAGTCATGTCCGACTGTTTTGCAACCCCATGGACTGTAGCCCGCCAGGCTCCTCTATTCATGGGATTTCCCAGACAAGAATACTGGTGTGGGTTGCCATTCCTTACTCCAGGGGATCTTCCCCACCCAGGGAACAAACCCACATCTCTTAGTCTTCTGCTATGGCGGGTGAATTCTTTACCACTGAGCCAACAAGGAAGCCTACACCCATATTTTTTCTTCTTGACCCTCTTTCCTTAAGGGCCACCGAATGGCCAAGAGATGTAGTTACACACACTGAATACACCACCATCAGAACAAGCACAGAAGCTTCTGTTTCCTGGGAATCCCCAAGGACCTCCCATATGAAGAAAAGGAAATAGAATTTGTGGGAAAGATGGATGGTTTCGGGTCCAGAAAAGAAAGATATAATAATTACTCAAGTGTGATTAAACCCACCTAATTAGTGTTCCCAACTACCAGATGGAAAACTTTAGTTAAGAGTTTCACCTCTCTGAGCTGCTTTTCATCTGTGTGTTTCCTCCCAACTTAGGGGCCCCTCAGTGGTTTCAAAACTACAGGACTCCTGGGAAGGACCACCTGCATCAAGACCATGCACTGTTTCTGGAAAGGCTAGAGATGTAGATAAGACCCCACAGGCTTCAGGGACCCCATCCCCAGGGTGACTCTCTAAAGTGGAAGCAGAGATTCACAGTAAGGGGCTGGTATCCCAGATAAAAGCAAAATGGGTTCAAGAATCATGTCCCTGTTCATTTTTTAAAAAGTGTTTTTTTACACACATGACATTTGTCAGTAGATACTGGAATATAGTGAGAGATGCACACAGACAGGGAGGCAGGGAGACATGGTCATAGACACAGTGACAAGGGAGCCTGGTGCAGTTGGAACTCAGCTGTCACCTCAAGAATAAGGAGAAAGCTGGGGACATTATTGGAAGATGGCAACAGGAGCAGAGCACTAATTAGATTAAGGAAGTGGTTCAGGGCTGTTTGCTTAGTGGGGAAAGGGTGCGAATTAGTTCAGAACTATGAATCTGGAGCTGTCCTGGGGAAGCCAGCTAAGGATGGTGTGCGGGGTCCGGTCCTTCTCCCACTGACGGTGACCCCTCTGGACAGCCTGGGTTCTCAGCCTCCCTGCCTCCTGCTCCCGCTGCCCCTCCTGGTCCCTGGACTAAGGAGGCTGACAGGGCAGCGAGCTGCTAGGCAGGGAGACCCTGCACTCCACCATCAGGACCCTCTTCTCCTTCCTGCTACCCCTTCCCACCGCCTCACCCAGAGGGCGCAGACAGGGACCCCCGCGGCCGGCGTGGGGAGACCCCACCTGCTACAAGCTGCAGCTGCTGCTGCTAAGTCGCTTCAGTCGTGTCCGACTCTGTGGACCCCATAAACGGCAGCCCACCAGGCTCCTCTGTCCATGGGATTCTCCAGGCAAGAACACTGGAGTGGGTTGCCATTTCCTCCTCCAATGCATGAAAGTGAAAAGTCAAAGCCCGCTACAAGCAGCCATCGGAAAACGCTCCTTCGCCCTGACCCTCGACCCGCAGCCCCTGAAAGGCGCAGCAGCGTCAGGCACTGGCCCTGAGGCTGCGGGCTGTCTCAGCCCAGGCGGGGCTCACCAGAACAGCCGCGAGCAGATGTTCGCGTCCTGCATCGGATTGGGCTTCTCCTCCGGGGACACCGGCCGCATCTTGCCGGCCTGTGAGGTGGGGGCAGCCGTGGGCCTCACGCAGGTGTGAGGTGAGGCTGCAGGCGCCGCCGATGGTGGCGGTGGGGGAACTGTACGGCGGGGGACGCAGGACCCCAGGCGCCCTCGTTCCCACCCTGGCTGCAAACGCTATCGGAGCGCACACTCTGAGCCCGGACCCCAACACAGAAGGTAGAGAGGGAGGGGCAGGCTGGAGCTGAAACGCCCCTCAGCTGTGGTGAAGACCCGGAGAAAGCTGGCAGAAGCAGATAGCAGCCCGCCCTCTGGGCACGCTGCCCTCATCAGGACCAAACAAGGGTGCTGTGGGAAGGTCTCCAACTGGAATGGAGAAGTACTCTGGTGGGCCTTTCTGGGAGAGACCCCACCCCACCGAGAGATACCCTGAGGTAGTGGCCTGTACTGGTCGGTGGAGGTGAGCACAGATGATGGGCACAAAGCTGCCAGGCTACTGAGATACAGCCCCAGGCTCCCCAGTGTCTGTCCTACTGCTAGGCTGGCCCTGAGGAATCCTGTTTTGATAAGAGGAGGGAAAAGGAAAGACCACAGCACATGCTTCTCATGGCATGAAGCACACTCAGTAGTGAACTGAGCACAGATAAAAGTACATAAGCAAGAAGTCAAGGTTTACTTTGTTTATCCCTCAAATAAATAAATTTTGAATCAGCCAATAAGCAGATATCAGTGCAAGAGAGAAATAAAGAACTTCAAACTTTTTCCCCATATATAAAGCCCATATGAATATATGAAGAAAATAACTGTATTCAAAAGTATTATTTCTTGAATGAATAAACAAAGTGTGGTATAAACATACAGTGGAGTATCATTCACCCTTAAAAAGGAAGGAAATTCTGACACATGCTGCAGCATGGATGAATCTTGAAGACTGTTATATTGTGACTTAGAATACTTATTTAGTCTTCATGCTATTGCTGGCACAGAACTCCTAAAACCCTTAGGTGCTCTAAGACTGAAAAAGTATCTTGATAATTATAACAAGCCCCTTTCAACTACACCTGAGTTTTACTGAATGCATCTGTGTGTCAGAAAACCAAACAGCTGATTAAAGGGTTGGCAGTTTCAGCCCACCCCCCATGTCCAGGGAGGAGAGGGACTGGAAACAGTTCAACTAGAGTCTGTGAGCCAGGATGAGAGAATGCCATAGAGGGTGATGAAGCGTGTGCCATCCAGCTGGGGAGCAGATGAGAACAAGTTACATCCTTCCTTTAAAATCCCACAGCAGTTCTATTTCCAGTTTTTTAAGGAATCTCCACACTGTTCTCCATAGTGGCTGTACTAGTTTGCATTCCCACCAACAGTGTAAGAGAGTTCCCTTTTCTCCACACCCTCTCCAGCATTTATTGCTTGTAGACTTTTGGATCATAGCCATTCTGACTGGCGTGAAATGGTACCTCATAGTGGTTTTGATTTGCATTTCTCTGATAATGAATGATGTTGAGCATCTTTTCATGTGTTTGTTAGCCATCTGTATGTCTTCTTTGGAGAAAATAGAACTGCCTTATGATCCAGCAGTCCCACTGCTGGGCATACACACTGAGGAAACCAGAAGGGAAAGAGACACGTGTACCCCAATGTTCATCGCAGCACTGTTTATAATAGCCAGGACATGGAAGCAACCTAGATGTCCATCAGCAGATGAATGGATAAGAAAGCTGGGGTACATATACACAATGGAGTATTACTCAGCCATTAAAAAGAATACATTTGAATCAGTTCTAATGAGGTGGATGAAACTGGAACCTATTATACAGAGTGAAGTAAGCCAGAAAGAAAAACACCAATACAGTATACTAACGCATATATATGGAATTTAGAAAGATGGCAACAAAAACCCTGTGTACGAGACAGCAAAAGAGACACTGATGTATAGATCAGTCTTATGGACTCTGTGGGAGAGGGAGAGGGTGGGGAGATTTGGGAGAATGGCATTGAAACATGTATAATATCATGTATGAAATGAGTCACCAGTCCAGGTTTGATGCATGATACTGGATGCTTGGGGCTGGTGCACTGGGATGACCCAGAGGGAGGGTATGGGGAAGGAGGAGGGAGGAGGGTTCAGGATGCGGAACACAGGTATACCTGTGGCGGATTCATTTCGATATTTGGCAAAACTAATACAATATTGTAAAGTTTAAAAATAAAATAAAATTTAAAATAAATAAATAAATAAAATCCCACAGCAGAGTTGATTTTAAAAACAGAATACATTTTAAAAAACATTTGCCCAGAAAAGTGGAAACCAGACTTTGCTAAAGTTTAAGAAACAACAACAGGAAGATAAATAAAAACTCTTCCTAAAACTAGATCATCTGCTTTATAATCAGGTTAGATTTATAGTCCCTATTCTTCATCCTCCACATTACAAATGGTGCAGGAGAAGGAAATATCTCATCCTGGGAGACGTGGGAGTACCAGGGACCAGCGTCCAAGTGAGGGTCTTTGGCTTCCTGCGGAAGAGAGTTGAAGAAGGAGCTGAAGTAAAGTGAAAATGGACTTATTCAGGGAGACACACACTCCATAGTCAAAATATTGACCCTCTCAGAAGATGAAAGGACCCAGGTTGTTATTTGTCATGGACTGGGTAATTTCATATGATAATAAGCAGGAGAAATATTCTTGCTATTCCAGGGAAGGAACAGGGATTTTCAAGAACTGAACCACTGCATACTTTTGAAATGGAGCAGGACCCTATGGTCCTTGCCCCCAGTGTCCTCTGCCTGCCTTTTGTCTGTTGAAAATCTTTAGCCAAAAAATAAGTTTAATCCCAGAAGTGAGAACATGCAGAAGCAAAAGAAAACAGTTAAAGGAGACCAAATAATAATAATGTAGTCATTAAGCATAGTCAAGAATCTCTTAATTCCTTCCCAAGGGCTATAGATACTATTCTGAGCCATATCCTGTGAGCTGTCTTATAGGTACTGAAAACCCCTCCAAGTAAAAGAACTGCATGATGACCAGACTGTAGCCATGATATAAGCTACCACAGTTCTGAGAATAGACCTTGAGAAATGGGGACAAACCAACCCTGGAACTTAAGAGTAACTATACTTAAAACAATCAAGATGAAGGCTGATCAGACCACCAGTGACCAAATCTCAAGATGACTGTCAGCACTGACTGCTATTTTGACACATAACCATCTCTCTCTCTGTCTATAAAATATCTTGTCCATTCGTTCTCAGGGGAGAGGGCAGTAAGCCTTTGGACAGGTGCCCACCCTCCCCCTCACCACAAACTGGCATCCAAAATAAAGTAAATGTTCCTTTCTACCAACCTGGCCTCTTTATTGGCTTTTGAGGGCAGAGAAGCCAGACCCGCCTCGCTTTCTATGGTCAGCCTTGGAACTATCACGGCACCTGTCACAGTAAGAGGTGAGTGAATTTTAGTGTTATAATGAAGGTGTAATGAGTTAGAGGTCAAAGGCCAGACCGTACTCAACACCATCTTGATTTTAGCTGGTTCAAGCCAGTTTTTGTGGGATCCTGTTTTCTCAATATCTGTGCCCCTCTTCCTTCCTGTCTCACAAGCATAGGAACACTATTTCCATAGTGATGAGGCCATCTTAGCCTGTCATCTGGGAGTCCAGACCTGGTTCTCTGTGTACCCTGATACTTAGGTCCTTCCCTTGCCCATTTAAGCAATACCAGGTTGTCTTCCTCAAATGAAGGGCACCACGGACTCCCACTTATTTCAGGAGCAACATCAAGCCCCAGCCAAGAGGGAGTTATCTTATAGGTTGAAAAAAAAAAAAAAAAACAAAAACTGATTATATCAATACCTTCCCTTTTGGATCTTCAGGCATAGAAGAGAAATTTGTCTCTTTCTCTTCATCAAGATGATCTCCACAGGTAAAAAGGAAACAGTCATTTAAGTTAAGCTGGGGCCCTTAATATTCAGGGAGGCTGGACTGTGATGCAACAGTCACTGATAAAGCCCATCAACCATTACCTGGGAGTAAAGTTAGAATCTGGATAATGAAATGAAGTTTACCTTTTATCTCTCCCTTTGTGCTGAGTCTTGTTTCACTTGCTCACAGGGCGCCTCGTACAGAAGCCTCACACCTGGTCCTTCAGATGAGACTCCCTGGTGTGAATTGGCTGTGCCGACACCTCAGCTCTGAGGGCCCTGTGCAGAGTCTCTGCGCCTGGCACTGTAATTCAAGATGGCAGCCAGGGGGCCGTGTGCAGAGATGCTGACCCAGCACTATGATCTGGAGCCACGGGCTGAGTTTGTCCTGTGAGAACCCACCCATCCCCCTGACAGGAATCACACACAGCAGTCCCAGGGGTGCTTTTAGAAGAAAGCCTGTCCTCTACAGCACATTCTGTGGACACAAGCCGTACTTGACAGAGGGGCTTCCCAGGTGGCTCAGCGGTAGAGAACCTGCCTGCCAGTGCAGGAGACTCGCATTGATCCCTGGGTCAGGCAGATCCCCTGGGGCTGAAATTGGCAACTCGCTCCACTATTCTTGTCTGGGAAACCCCATTGACAGAGGAGTCTGGTGGGCTGCAGTCCATGGGGTTGCAAAGAGTCAGACGTGACTGAGCACATACACACACACACACACCTGGCAGAAGGAACCCTTTGGGCTTTGGGCTCTGACTGGGGAGGGTCGGTAACAAAATAGGAAGAAGTCAAACCATCTTTGGTTTTCCTGGTGGCTCAGATGGTAAAGAATCTGCTTGCAATGGAGGAGACTCATGTTCAATCCCTGGGTTGAGAAGATTCCCTGGAGAAGGGAATGGCCTCCCACTCCAGCATTCTTCCCTGGAGAAGTCCATGGAATTCTGGTGGGCTATATAATTCGTGAAGTCACAGTCAGACGCAACTGAGCAACTTACACTTGTTCACACTTTCTAGCAATGAAAGCAGCTGCCATTTGGGAAGACATGAGATCTTTTGCCTCCAACAATGGTTCTCACTTGGCTGCAGGGTGGAATCACCTGTGGGGTTTTAAAAAGTGTTGACGCCTGCTTCCCCTCCCTCGAGATTCTGATTTAACTGAGATGAGGCTTCAGCACTGGGATTTCAAAGAGTCTTCCCTGTAGTCAAGTTTACAACCCCTTGGCCTTTAAGAGTGTGCGTTTCTGTATATAAGGTGTAGATGAGGTGGTTGGGGGGCGGGGGGCCTGTGACCCCTTTTCCCCCCGTGTGAGGCCTTCCTGGCCCCTCTATCCACGGCCTTTGCAAGCCGCTCACCTGGACACATGGATTCTGCTGCCCCCTGCTGGTAACTTTCAGTGTGGCACAGTTTTCCCTGGAGGGTTTCATGCAAGCCCCACTTTCAGTTCAGTTTAGTTCAGTTGGTCAGTCATATCCGACTCTTTGCGACCCCATGAATCGCAGCACGCCAGGCCTCCCTGTCCATCACCAACTCCCGGAGTTCACTCAGACTCATGTCCATCGAGTCAGTGATGCCATCCAGCCATCTCATCCTCTGTTGTCCCCTTCTCCTCCTGCCCCCAATCCCTCCCAGCATCAGAGTCTTTTCCAATGAGTCAACTCTTCACATGAGGTGGCCAAAGTACTGGAGTTTCAGCTTTAGCATCATTCCTTCCAAAGAAATCCCAGGGCTGATCTCCTTCAGAATGGACTGGTTGGATCTCCTTGCAGTCCAAGGGACTCTCAAGAGTCTTCTACAATACCACAGTTCAAAAGCATCAGTTTGGGGAGGAGCCAAGATGGCGGAGGAGTAGGATGGGGAGAACACTTTCTTCCCCACAAATTCATCAAAAGAACATTTAAACGCTGAGTAAATTCCACAAAACAACTTCTGAATGCCGGCATAGGACATCAGGCACCCAGAAAAGCAACCCAAGTCTTCGAAAGGAGGTAGGAAAAAATATAAAAGACAAAAAAAGAGACAAAAGAGGGAGGGACGGAGTTCTGTCCTGGGAAGGGAGTCTTAAAAAGAGAGAAGTTTCCAAACACCAGGAAACCTTCTCACTGCTGAATCTGTGCCGAGCTTTGTATGCACAGAGGGCAACATAACAGGGAGGAAAAATAAATAAACAATGAAAACCCGCAGATTGCAAGACCTACAGTAACTCCCCCAGCGGAAAAGCAGCACAGACGCCTGCACACACCATTAGCAAGCAGGGACTGGGCAGGGAGGTGCGGCGCAGGCTGCATTGCTTAGAGTAAGGACTTGGCCTGAATACCCTGAGCGCTATCTGAGCGAAATAATTTGGGCTAGCAAACCAGACTGTGGGATATCTACCACGTGAAAAGCCAGCCCTAACCTAACACACTGCCAGGCCCGCGCACGGAACAAAGGACTGAACCGAGATAGCCAGCTGCAAACCTTCCCCCTCCGGTGACAGGCAGCCAGAACCGGAAGGGGGCAATCGCAGTCCCAGAGAGACATTATCTATAAAACTGTAAGCACGCTTCTTTGCTAACTAAAACTTCTTGGGGGTCTGGACGGTCAACATCTGCCTGAGAAGGTGTGGCGGTTGTACACCTAGATAACTGAGTGGAGGGGAGGCGATAAGTCGCAGCATTGGCGCTCGCCAAACACCTCATCACCTGAGCTGCTCGGACCTGGGAAGGGCACAAAATGCAGGCCCAACCAAGTCTGCGCTTCTGAGGACTACCCGAGTGCCTGAACCTGAGCGTCTTGGACCTGGGAGGTGCAGGCAGCCCAGGGCCGGCCACGGATGGTTCCCACCAGAGCAACCTAGAGCCTGAGCAGAATGGGCAGGGAGGCTACACATGCCATGAGCAGGGGCAGACCCCATGTGGCTGAGGCACTGAGAGCACACGCCAGTGTTTTTTGTTTGCAGCACCCCTCCCTCCCTCCCCACAGCACAACTGAACAAGTGAGCCTAAAAAAAAAAAAAAAAAAAAAGTGTCCTCCAACGTCCCCTTTGCGTCAGGGCGGAAACCAGACACTGAAGAGACCAACAAACAGAAGAAGCTATAACAGAGGGAACCGCCTTGGAAGCTACAGGCAATAGATTAAAACCCTGTGGTTACTACCGACTACATAGAAAGGGGCCTATAGATCTTGAGAAATATAAGTCGGACCAAGGAACTAGCCAAAAATGAACTGAACCCACAATACTCACAACAAAACCAGAGAAAGTCCTAGATATATAGATATATTTTTACTATTTTTATGATCATTCTTTCTTTTTTTAATTTTTAAAAAAAATTTAAGTCCTCTATTATTCCTTTAATTTTCACTTTTATAACCTGTTACTTTGCAAAAAAAAAAAAAAAAGACCCAATTTTTTTTTACAGCAAACTTCATATTACATATATTTTATAATTTTTGACCCCTTTTTTTTTCTTCTTTTCTTTAACATTGTATATTTGAAATTCCAAACTCTACTCTAGATGTTTAATTTTAGCTTTTTGGTATTTGTTATCAATTTTGTACATATAGTTTTTTTTTTTTTTTTAATAATTTCTGTGACTTTTTTTTTCTCCGTTTCTTTCTCTTCTTCTTTTATATAACATTGTATATCTGAAATTCCAAACCCTACTCTAGATTTTTAATATATGCTTTTTGGTATTTGATATCAATTTTGTACCTGTATTTTCTTTATAATTTTTGCGATTTTTTCCCCCTCTTTCTTTTTCTTCTTCTTCTTCTTTTTTTTTTTTTTTGACATTGTATTTCTGAAATTCCAAACTCTACTGTAGATTTTTAACTTTTCCTTTTTGGTATTAGTTATCAATTTTGTACCTATATTTTCATTATAATTTTCACAACGTTGTTTCTTTTTGTTTGTTCATTTTTTCTCTCTTTCTTTTCCTTTTTCTTTTCTTTAACATCGTATTTTTGAAATTCAAAACTCTACTCCAGATTTTTAATTTTTACTTTTATGTATTTGTTACCAATTTTGTACCTTTAAGAACCCAATCTTCAGTACCCATTTTTTACTAGGGAGCGAGATTACTGGCTTGACTGCTCTCTCCCTCTTTGGATTCTCCTTTTTCTCCATCAGGTCACCTGTGTCTCCTCCCTAACTCCTCTCTACTCTACCCAACTCTGTGAATTTCTGTGTGTTCCAGACGGTGGAGAACACTTAGGGAACTGATTACAGGCTGGATCTGTCTCCCTCCTTTTCATTCCCCCCTTTTATCCTCCTGGCCGCCTCTGTCTCCTTCCTCCTTTTTCTCTTCTCTGTATAACTCTGTGAACATCTCTGAGTGGTCCAGTTGTGGAGTGCACATAAGGAAGTGATTACTGGCTAGCCCACACTGTCCTCTATTGATTCCACCTCATCTCATTCAGGTCACCTCTAACTCCCTCCTCCTTCTTCTCTTCTCCATGTAATGCTGTGAACCTCTCTGGGTGACCCTCATGGTAGAGAAACTTTTCATCTTTAACATAGATGTTTTATCAATGGTGCTGTATAGAAGGAGAAGTTTTGAGACTACTGTAAAAATAAGACTGATAACAGGAAGCAGGAGGCTAAAGTCCAAACCCTGACTCCACGGAACTCCTGACTCCAGGGAACATTAATTGACAGGAGCTCATCAAATGCCTCCATACCCACACTGAAACCAAGCACCACACAAGGGCCAACAAGTTCCAGGGCAAGACATATCAAGCAAATTCTCCAGCAACACAGGAACACAGCCCTGAGCTCCAAGATACAGGCTGCCCAAAGTTACCCCAAAACCATAGACATCTCATAACTCATTATGGGACACTTCATTGCACTCCAGAGAGAACAAATCCAGCTCTACCCACCAGAACACTGAAACAAGCTTCCCTAACCAGGAAACCTTGACAAGCCACCTGTACAAACCCACACACAGTGAGGAAACGCCACAATAAAGAGAACTCCACAAACTGCCAGAATACAGAAAAGACACCCCAAACTCAGCAATTTAAACAAGATGAAGAGACAGAGGAATACACAGCAGGTAAAGGAACAGGATAAATGCCCACCAAACCAAACAAAAGAGGAAGAGATAGGGAATCTACCTGATAAAGAATTCTGAATAATGATAGTGAAATTGATCCAAAATCTTGAAATCAAAATGGAATCACAGATAAATAGCCTGGAGACAAGGATTGAGAAGATGCAAGAAAGGTTTAACAAGGACCTAGAAGAAATAAAAAAGAGCCAATATATAATGAATAATGCAATAAATGAAATCAAAAACCCTCTGGAGGCAACAAATATTAGAATAACAGAGGCAGAAGATAGGATTAGTGAATTAGAAGATAGAATGGTAGAAATAAATGAATCAGAGAGGATAAAAGAAAAACGAATTAAAAGAAATGAGGACAATCTTAAAGACCTCCAGGACAATATTAAATGCTACAACATTCAAATCATAGGGGCCCCAGAAGAAGAAGACAAAAAGAAAGACCATGAGAAAATACTTGAGGAGATAATAGTTGAAAACTTCCCTAAAATGGGGAAGGAAATAATCACCCAAGTCCAAGAAACCCAGAGAGTCCCAAACAGGATAAACCCAAGGCGAAACACCCCAAGACACATATTAATCAATTTAACAAAGATCAAACACAAAGAACAAATATTAAAAGCAGCAAGGGAAAAACAACAAATAACACACAAGGGGATTCCCATAAGGATAACAGCTGATCGTTCAATAGAAACTCTTCAAGCCAGGAAGGAATGGCAAGACATACTTAAAATGATGAAAGAAAATAACCTACAGCCCAGATTATTGTACCCAGCAAGGATCTCATTCAAATATGAAGGAGAAATTCAAAGCTTTTCAGACAAGCAAATCTGAGAGAATTCTGCACCACCAAACCAGCTCTCCAACAAATACTAAAGGATATTCTCTAGACAGGAAACACAAACATGGTGTATAAATTCAAACCCAAAACAATAAAGTAAATGGCAACGGGATTAAACTTATCAGTAATTACCTTAAACGTAAATGGGTTGAATGCCCCAACCCAAAGACAAAGACAGGCTGAATGGATAAAAAAACAAGACCCCTACATATGTTGTCTACAAGAGACCCACCTCAAAACAGGGGACACATACGGACTGAAAGTGAAGGGCTGGAAAAAGATTTTCCATGCAGATAGGGACCAAAAGAAAGCAGGAGTAGCAATACTCATATCAGATAAAATAGACTGAAATAAAGGCTATGAAAAGAGACAAAAATGGTCACTACATAATGATCAAAGGATCAATCCAAGAAGAAGATATAACAATTACAAATATATATGCACCCAACACGGGAGCACCGCAATATGTAAGACAAATGCTAACAAGTATGAAAGGAGAAATTAACAATAACACAATAATAGTGGGAGACTTTAATACCCCTCTCACAACTATGGATAGATCAACTAAACAGAAAATTAACAAGGAAACACAAACTTTAAATGATACAATAGACCAGATAGACCTAATTGATATCTATAGGACATTTCATCCCAAACCAATGAATTTCACCTTTTTCTCAAGCACACATGGAACCTTCTCCAGGATAGATCACATCCTGGGCCATAAATCTAGCCTTGGTAAGTTCAAAAGAATAGAAATCGTTCCAAGCATCTTTTCTGACCACAATGCAGTAAGATTGTAGATCTCAATTACAGGAGAAAAACTATTAAAAATTCCAACATATGGAGGCTGAACAACATGCTGCTGAATAACCAAAAATCACAGAAGAAATCAAAAAAGAAATCAAAATTTGCATAGAAACGAATGAAAATGAAAACACAACAACCCCAAACCTGTGGGACACTGTAAAAGCAGTCCTAAGGGGAAAGTTCATATCAATACAGGCATACCTCAAGAAACAAGAAAAAAGTCAAATAAATAACATAATTCTACACTTAAAGCAACTAGAAAAGGAAGAAAAGAAGAAGCCCAGGGTTAGTAGAAGGAAAGAAATCTTAAAAATAAGAGCAGAAATAAATGCAAAAGAAACAAAAGAGACCATAGCAAAAATCAACAAAGCCAAAAGCTGGTTCTTTGAAAGGATAAATAAAATTGACAAACCATTAGCCAGACTCATCAAGAAACAAAGGGAAAAAATCAAATCAATAAAATTAGAAATGAAAATGGAGAGATCACAACAGACAACACAGAAATACAAAGGATCATAAGAGACTAGTATCAACAATTATATGCCAATAAAATGGACAACTTGGAAGAAATGGACAAATTCTTAGAAAAGTACAATTTTCCAAAACTGGACCAGGAAGAATTAGAAAATCTTAACAGACCCATTACAAGTACGGAAATTGAAACTGTAATCAGAAATCTTCCAGCAAACAAAAGCCCAGGTCCAGACGGCTTCACACCTGAATTCTACCAAAAATTTAGAGAAGAGCTAACACCTATCCTGCTCAAACTCTTCCAGAAAATCGCAGAGGAAGGTAAACTTCCAAACTCATTCTATGAGGCCACCATCACCCTAATACCAAAACCTGACAAAGATGCCACAAAAAAGAAAACAACAGGCCAATATCAATGATGAACATAGAAGCAAAAATCCTTAACAAAATTCTAGCAATCAGAATCCAACAACACATTAAAAAGATCATACACCATGACCAAGTGGGCTTTATCCCAGGGATGCAAGGACTCTTCAATATCCACAAATCAATCAATGTAATACACCACATTAACAAATTGAAAAATAAAAACCATATGACTATCTCAATAGATGCAGAGAAAGCCTTTGACAAAATTCAACATCCATTTATGATAAAAACTCTCCAGAAAGCAGGAACAGAAGGAACATACCTTAACATAATAAAAGCTATATATGACAAACCCTCAGCAAACATTATTCTCAATAGTGAAAAATTGAAAGCATTTCCTCTAAAGTCAGGAACAAGACAAGGGTGCCCACTTTCACCATTCCTATTCAACATAGTATTGGAAGTTTTGGCAACAGCAATCAGAGCAGAAAAAGAAATAAAAGGAATCCAAATTGGAAAAGAAGAAGTCAAACTCTCACTATTTGCAGATGACATGACCTCTACATAGAAAACCCTAAAGACTCCACCAGAAAATTACTAGAACTAATCAATGATTATAGTAAAGTTGCAGGATATAAAATCAACACACAGAAATCCCTTGCATTCCTATACACTAATAATGAGAAAACAGAAAGAGAAATTAAGGAAACAATTCCATTCACCATTGCAACAAAAGGAATAAAATACTTAGGAATATATCTACCTAAAGAAACTAAAGACCTATATATAGAAAACTATAAAACACTGGTGAAAGAAATCAAAGAGGACACTAATAGATGGAGAAATATACCATGTTCATGGATTGGAAGAATCAATATAGTGAAAATGAGTATACTACCCAAAGCAATTTATAGATTCAATGCAATCCCTATCAAGCTACCAACGGTATTCTTCACAGAGCTAGAACAAATAATTTCACAATTTGTATGGAAATACAAAAAACCTCGAATAGCCAAAGCTATCTTGAGAAAGATGAATGGAACTGGAGGAATCAACCTGCCTGACATCAGGCTCTACTACAAAGCCACAGTCATCAAGACAGTATGGTACTGGCACAGAGACAGAAATATTGATCAATGGAACAAAATAGAAAGCCCAGAGATAAATCCACACACATATGGACACCTTATCTTTGACAAAGGAGGCAAGAATATACAATGGATTAAAGAGAATCTCTTTAACAAGTGGTGCTGGGAAAACTGGTCAACCACTTGTATAAGAATGAAACTAGAACACTTTCTAACACCATACACAAAAATAAACTCAAAATGGATTAAAGATCTAAACGTAAGACCAGAAACTATAAAACTCCTAGAGGAGAACATAGGCAAAACACTCTGCGACATACATCACAGCAGGATCCTCTATGACCCACCTCCCAGAATATTGGAAATAAAAGCAAAAATAAACAAATGGGACCTAATTGAACTTAAAAGCTTCTTCACAACAAAGGAAACTATTAGCAAGGTGACAAGGCAGCCTTCAGAATGGGAGAAAATAATAGCAAATGAAGCAACTGACAAACAACTAATCTCAAAAATATACAAGCAACTCCTACAGCTCAACTCCAGAAAAATAAATGACCCAATCAATAAATGGGCCAAAGTACTAAATAGACATTTCTCCAAAGAAGACATACAGATGGCTAACAAACACATGAAAAGATGCTCAACATCACTCATTATCAGAGAAATGCAAATCAAAACCACTATGAGGTACCATTTCACGCCAGTCAGAATGGCTGTTATCCAAAAGTCTACAAGCAATAAATGCTGGAGAGGGTGTGGAGAAAAGGGAACCCTTTTACACGTTGGTGGGAATGCAAACTAGTACAGCCACTATGGAGAACAGTGTGGAGATTCCTTAAAAAACTAGAAATAGAACTGTCTTATGATCCAGCAGTCCCACTGCTGGGCATACACACTGAGGAAACCAGAAAGGAAAGCGACACGTGTACCCCAATGTTCATCGCAGCACTGTTTATAATAGCCAGGACATGGAAGCAACCTAGATGCCCATCAGCAGATGAATGGATAAGAAAGCAGTGGTACATATACACAATGGAGTATTACTCAGCCATTAAAAAGAAAACATTTGAATCAGTTCTAATGAGGTGGATGAAACTGGAGCCTATTATACAGAGTGAAGTAAGCCAGAAAGAAAAACACCAATACAGTGTACTAACGCATATATATGGAATTTAGAAAGATGGTAACAATAACCTTGTGTACGAGACAGCAAAAGAGACTCTGATGTATGGAACGGTCTTATGGACTCTGTGGGAGAAGCAGAGGGTGGTAAGATTTGGGAGAATGGCATTGAAACATGTATAATATCACGTATGAAACGAGTTGCCAGTCCAGGTTCGATTCACGATACTGGATGCTTGGGGCTGGTGCACTGGGACGACCCAGAGGGATGGTATGGGGAGGGAGGAGGGAGGAGGGTTCAGGATGGGGAGCACATGTATACCTGTGGCAGATTCATTTCGATGTTTGGCAAAACTAATACAATATTGTAAAGTTTAAAAATAAAATAAAATTAAACTAAACAAACAAACAAACAAAACAAAAGCATCAATTCTTTGGCACTCAGCTTTCTTCACAGTCCAACTGACATCCATATATGACCACTGGAAAAACCATAGCCTTGACTAGACGGACCATTGTTGGCAAAGTAATGTCTCTGCTTTTCAATAAGTGCCGCCTTAGGTCAGCACAAACCTATGAGCACCTCATCTACACACTGCACACAGAAACGCACACTCCTGTTCCTGAACAATCACTCGGTTTACCCTGTTTCCTCATTCAGTTTTTTATATCCTTAGTATGCGCTTAGTTCAGCACAACCTATGAGCTTGCTAGGAAGGAAACCCTGGGAACTGTAACAGGATGAGCAGCTCCGCAGTACCTTCAGGAGCTGTTCCTGTGCAGGGAAGCTCAGGGAGCTCCAGGCCACTGGCCAAGCACAGGTCTGGCACATGCCTGTGACTGGAGCATTCATGTACTTGGAGTCTGGGGTGTGTGTGTGTTCAGTCGTGACGACTCTCTGGGACCCCGTGGACAGAGGATGGGATTTCCCAGGCAGGAATACTTGGAGTGGGTTGCCATTTCATCCTCCAGGGGCTGTTCCCCTACCTGCGTCTCTTAGATCTCCTGCATTGGCAGGCAGATGCTTTACCACTAGCGCCCCCTGGGGGTTTGAGGAAACTGGTCTTATTGTCCAGTGACAGGTGCTTCCCAGGTTCAGTGGTAAAGAATCCACCTGCCAATGCAGGAGACACAGGAGACGTGAGTTGGAGCCCTGGGTCCGGAAGAATCCCTGGAGGATGAAATGGCAACCCACTCCAGTATTCTTGCCTGAAAAATCCCATGGACAGATGAGCCTGGTGGGCTACAGTCACAAGGTCGCAAAGAGTCACTCATGACTCAGCACAGCCAGTGACAAGTGCCTATGATATCGAGCATCCGAAAGTGCAGAGATGTAAGCTAAAGAGCGTCCCAATAATCAGCAGCTGCCCCTTATTCTGCTTCATGTGGCAGGATGTGTCTTTACTTTATCACGTTTAATTTTAACGCAAGCTCAGAAGGTATTAGGATCCCCGTTTTACAGACAAGGAAACAAACCCACAGAGCTTAAGGACCTTGATCAATGGCATTCGACTCCTAACTGACAGATGCAGCCTCTGTTCCAGCTCCACCCGTGTCCCAGCAGGACCAGGAGGTCTCCCTGCCCAAAGACCTGCTCAGCAGCTTCAGCCTGACCCCCCAGGTGGGTCCGTGTGGTCCCTCCAGGCGCCCGCAGCCCCTTCACTCCTATTGCCCCTGACTCAGGTCCTTCCTTCTGCAGAGCAGCCCCCAAGAGCCCCATGGTCGGCAGGAGGACACCCTTGCCCCGTTCTGGCAGCTTCTCCCTGCAGCCAGCTCCCAGGGGTGGGGTCAGGCTAGATTGTTAGTAAATCAGGAGAGAAGCATGAAGGTGTGAACTCATGGTTGGCATATTCCTCTGACCTGGGACCTCCCTCTCTTCCCCCTGATGCTTCCTGCTCCTCTCCACACTTCCCCCCCACCACCCCCATTACAAGTTTTCCTATAGTTCTGCTGTGGATCAGAGTCATCAGGGGAGGGTTATAGGTTCCTAGGCTCCAACCCCAAAGATCTGATGAGAGGGGTCACACAAATGGGGCCTGGAAATTTGAATTTTTAACCAACATCCTTTGGATGTGACGCAGGGGCATCTCTGAACACTTTGAGAAGCATTTAACAGACCTGCCACTCACATCTGTGGGTCCTGGGTCAAGAGTATAAATGAAGCCCATCCTATATATTTAAATATTTAAAAGTTAAAAGTCAAGCTAACACATTGTCAAGTGCACCTTCATAACCACCTAGCAGGCTGGAATTTCTGGACCCCAGAGTTTGGAGCCAGAAGGCAGGACAGCAGAGGGAAGAGCCGCCCCAGCCCCCAGCCCTCCCACTGCTCCTCCCACCTCTGGCTCTGACCCTCTCTGTGCCCTGAGGAATCCGCTGCTCAAGCAAGAGCACCCCCAGCCTTCAAGTCCAAGCTCAGGCCACCCTTTTCCCACCCTAAACAGCTATATCTTGACCACCTGTCAAGCTGGGACGTGGGCCCCAGGAGGAGGCCTGCACTGACGCTGGGAGCAGGGTTCTGGGCTCCAGGTGGTCAGAGAACGGCCTGGAGTGGATGGGGCTCCAGGTGGCCACACCCCCTGGTCCTCCCTGGCGGCCTGCACCTGGGGAGGGTACAACCGCAGGAGGACCGAGCAGGGCTTCTAAACCAGCGCTTTTTCTAACTGTACTGTGAGCAGGACTCACCTGGGGTCCAGAGATTCTGAGTCAGTGGGTCTGGGGTAGAGACAAAATTCCAACAGCCTCCCAGGCCAGCCGATGCTGCTGGTCCACAGGCCACACTTAGAACAGCAGAGCTCTGGGACAGAGTGGGCAGAGATTTCCTATAAAGAACCAGGAAATACATTTCCAGATTTTCACATCGGACGATCTATGCGACCCCTCAACTCTGCTGGTGGAGCACAAAGGCAGCCACAGACAAATATTAGTGAATGAGGATGGCTATGCTCCAATAAAACCTTATTTCTGAACACTGAAATTTGAATTTCATATAATTTTCCTATGAGAGACAAATATTCGTCTTTGGATTCTTTCAACCATTTAAAAATATTAATAAAAAAACTGTTCTTAGCTTACAGGCCATAAGGAACAGATAGTGGGACAGACTTAGCCCCAAATCTCTAAAACACAAGGATGTTTTAAAATAACCACAACATCAATGTCCATCCTAAAAACAATTACCAATAATTTTTAACATCATCAAATACCCTTTTCGTCTTAATATATAATCACTGTTTAATTTGTCCTTTTATCCTTTCCCTGTCCCACAGTAGCTCAGTATCCTAAACTCTGTAAATGTTGTCATACTACTTCACCAGTAGATGGCACTGATAATTGTGACATTAGCTAGCAGTTTACACAAAGGAAGACATTATTTGTATGCAATTTGCAATTATAAATAAATATATGAACAAAAAAAATTGAAAAGAGCCTGTTGACTCTGTGTATCATGCATAAAAGCTCAATACATTCCAATTTCAAGGAACATTTTTTATGTCAAACAAATTTTATTATTTTTTTTAAAGAGGTAACATGGGAAGCTCCTGTCATCTTTATTAGATCAACAATTTTTAGTGTTAAATAATGGAGGCCCTTATGTTTTTATACTTTTCTGTTTAAGAAAAAAAAATTTCTGTGCAAATTGAATCTATTTGCACAAATGATCTATGTTAAAACTCATTATAAATGTACTATCTGAATAAAAACTTATTTTTCAAACTTGCTCCAGTCTGTTGTGAATAACAAGGACTTAGGATGTGAGATTTGGAGGGAATCTTTAAGCCCATGTAGTTGACCCTTCCTCAGCTAACAGCAGACTTATATCACATTATGAAATCTCATAGCAATGTAATGGTTTTCTGTGCAATTTGCCATCTTTCTGCCAGTGATCTCCCCTTCTTCGCTCCAGCCCAGTCCTGCTATAAACATAAACTATTAAAAATAATTACTCAATAAAATTAGTTTCTGACTTTGGCTTATTTTGTATAATTCATCTAGAAAAAGAAGTTTAAAAAATCATCAACATGAGAGTACAAGTGAGATCATAATTACAGTCATACTCCAAATCTCAATATTCTGTCCTCCCACCCGCTTAAATACAACTAGTTCACATAGCCGCAGAGGACCCAGTCCACAGGGAGTGGGAGAGGGGTGTCTCAGAGCTGTTTCTTTCCATTGATATCTGAGGATGTCATGTGATTTACCTAAGACTACACAGGCCATTTGTGTGAGATGAGAGTCTTTTGACTCCAGGCTGACAGGATTCTAATTGGACCTGAGGGTTTGTACTTCATATGCAGTGGTGATATGTTCAACACAGTGCTTTTTTAAAACAAGTTAAGTTCTTGTTGTTATAAAGTCTTTAAATCATACTTTTTTAAACAAGTTAAAGTTCTTGTTATTATAAAGTCTTTAAATTATACCTTTTTCTCCTGCTTGTTACTAGACTATAATATTTTTTTTCTAATTCCCGTCCCTATATCAAAAGAAAGCCCTGTCAGAAAATTTAACAGTCCCAGTTTAAGGCAGTTTAGGGCTTTGTACATTGTTTCTCAAAGCCTGACAAACTCTTCCAAACTACTTGGAGAAGATGGGAGGTCCCACCCAGACAAACTGAATCAGAACTCTTGGGGAAGTTGAAGCAGGAATCTGAATGGTAACAAGCATCTTTCTTCCCCACAATTAACAGTGCCATCTACTGGTGAAATGTAGTATGACAACATTTACAGAGTGCAGGACTCAGCTACTGTGGGACAAGTAAAAGATAAAAGGACAGATTAGACAGTGATTATATATTAAGACGATGGTGAATCTATCTTCTATGAAATAACTATAAATTCAAATTATTATATATAATATGTATATTCAAATTACTGTATATATAAACAGATATTTGATTATGTTAAAAATTATTGCTAATTGTTTTTAGGTGAGCATTTGATATTGTGGTTATTTTAAAACATCCTTGTGTTTTAGAGATTTTCACAGAAAACCATTACATTGCTGTGAGATTTCATAATGTGATTTCAGTCTGCTGTAAGCTGAGGAGGCTCAACTAGATGGGCTTAAAGATTCCATCCAAATCTCACATCCTGAGTCCTTGTTCTTCACAACAGGCTGGAGCAAGTTTGAAAAAAAAAAAAGCTTTTATTCAGATAGTACATTTAAAATGAGTTTTAACCTGCTAAATTGTGAATTTTATTTTATTTAGAGTTGAAATAAAATTCAGTGAAATAATGAATGTGAATCTGCTTGGTACAGAGTTTCCCAGACTGATCCATGATCTTAACAGTCAATTCTTTAACAACAGCAGCAAAAATATATTCAAGGATATATGTTCTTAAATGTAGTTTTTAAATATATGTAAGAACAATATTAAATATATTTATAAGAGGTTATTACTAAAGACAATGTCCCTTTTACAATGGTACAGCACACCTGGGGAGATCAGGAAATAAGGGCACCTCATGTGTCCATGTATGATGCTCATGGACAGGTAAGCAGCATGATGTTTTCTCAACAGTCACCAGCCTGTTATGAGTCATAATTTCAGCAAATATTTGTGAGACTTTCAATGTTCCTTGTGTATTAAAACATTTATTTTATTTGTCTTGTGAATGGATCTGAAAGACCTGCAGTTTTAAACCAAAAGTCAATTTTGTGGCTCTGAAAACACAAAAAATTGAACAATTCAGAATGAAGATGAATGCTTTTAGCCTTCAGATCCTGAAAAACTGGAAGGAGAGCTATCCAAGATGAAATAATGATTTTCAGAGCAGCCCATTGCAAAAATGCCCAAATATGGCAAAACATGCCATTTATGTTCTTCTCCCCATTGTCATTACACTCTCTGTGCTCCAACACAAACAGACTAAATGAAGGGACTTGATGTTGCATCTGATATGAAGTCTGACTCAGCCCCATTGCTCCAAATGTTAGTGCCTAAAGGGACATAAAATAGAGTTCATTAAAAATGTATTCAGTATGTTGTGTTTTATAATACAAAGTGTAAACTGAAAGATGCTTTATTTTTATACAGTTTTTTACTATTTGTTCTCAACAAAATAGTTAAGTATGTATAAATTAATTAATTATCCATTATAGTTAGTTACTTAAGTCACTCAGTCCTGTCCGAATTTTTATGACACCATGAATCACAGCATGTCAGGCCTCCCTGTCCATCACCAACTCTCAAAGCTCACTCAAACTCATATGCATCCAGTCAGTGATGCCATCCAACCATCTCATTCTCTGTTGTCCCCTTCTCCTCCTGCCCATAATCCCTCCCAGCATCAGGGTCTTTTCCAATGAGTCAACACTTCACATGAGGTGGCCAAAGTATTGGAGTTTCAGCTTCAGCATCAGTCCTTCCAATGAACACCCAGGACTGATCTCCTTTAGGATGGACTGGTTGGATCTCCTTGCAGTCCAAGGGACTCTCAAAAGTCTTCTCCAACACCACAGTTCAAAAGCATCAATTCTTCAGCACTCAGCTTTCTTCATAGTCCAACTCTCACATCCATACATGACCACTGGAAAAACCATAGCCTTGACTAGATGGACCTTTGTTGGCAAAGTAATGTCTCTGCTTTTGAATATGCTATCTAAGTTGGTCATAACTTTCCTTCCAAGGAGTAAGCATCTTTTAATTTCATGGCTGCAATCAGCATCTGCAGTGATTTTGGAGCCCAAAAAATAAAATCTGACACTGTTTCCACTGTTTCCCCATCTATTTCCCAGGAAGTGATGGGACCAGATGGCATGATCTTCATTTTCTGAATGTTGAGCTTTAATCCAACTTTTTCACTCTCCACTTTAACTTTCATCAAGAGGCTTTTAAGTTCCTCTTCACTTTCTGCCATAAGGGTGGTGTCATTTGCATATCTGAGGTTATTGATATTTCTCTCGGCAATCTTGATTCCAGCTTGTGATTCATCCAGCAAAGGGTTTCTCATTATGTACTCTTCATAGAAGTTAAATAAACAGGGTGACAATATACAGCCTTGACAAACTCCTTTTCCTATTTGGAACCAGGCTGCTGTTCCACATCCAGTTCTAACTGTTGCTTCCTGATCTGCATACAAATTTCTCAAGAGGCAGGTCAGGTGGTCCGGTATGCCCATCTCTTTCAGAATTTTCCACAGTTTATTGTGATCCACACAGTCAAAGGCTTTGGCAAAGCAGAAATAGATGTTTTTCTCGAACTCTCTTGCTTTTTCCATGAGCCAGCAGATGTTGGCAATTTGATCTCTGGTTCCTCTGCCTTTTCTAAAACCAGCTTGAACATCTGGAAGTTCACGGTTCACATACTGCTGAGATCTGGCTTGGAGAATTTTGAGCATTACTTTACTAGTGTGTGAGATGAGTGCAGTAGTTTGGGCATTCTTTGGCATTACCTTGCTTTGGGACTGGAATGAAAATTGACCTTTTACAGTTCTGTGGCCACTGCTGAGTTTTCCAAATTTGCTGGCATATTGAGTGCAGCACTTTCACAGAATCATCTTTCAGGATTTGAAATAGCTCCATTGGAATTCCATCACCTCCACTAGCTGTGTTTATAGTGATGCTTCCTAAGGCCCGCTTGACTTCACCTTCCAGGATGACTGGCTCTAGGTGAGTGATCACACCATCGTGATTATCTGGTCATGAAGCTCTTTTTTGTACATTTTTTCTGTGTATTCTTGCCACCTCTTCTTAATATCTTCTGCTTCTGTTATGTCCATACCATTCCTGTTCTTTATCGAGCCCATCTTTACATGAAATGTTCCCTAGGTATATCTAATTTTCTTGAAGAAATTTCTAGTCTTTCCCATTCTGTTGTTTTCCTCTATTTCTTTGCATTGATCGCTGAGGAAGGCTTTCTTATCTCTCCTTGCTAATCTTTGGAACTCTGCATTCAGATGCTTATATCTTTCCATTTCTCCTTTGCTTTTCACTTCTCTTCTTTTCACAGCTATTTTTAAGGCCTCCTCAGACAGCCATTTTGCTTTTTTGCATTTATTTTCCATGGGGACGGTCTTGATCTCTGTCTCCTGTACAGTGTCACAAACCTCTGTCCATAGTTAATCAGGAACTCTGTCTATCAGATCTATGCCTTAAATCTATTTCTCATTTCCATTGTATAATCATAAGAGATTTGATTTGGGTCATACCTGAACGGTCTAGTGATTTTCCCCACTTTCTTCCATTTAAGTTTGAATTTGGCAATAAGAAGTTCATGATCTGTGCCACAGTCAGCTCCTGGTCTTTTTTTTTTGTGGACTGTATAGAGCTTCTCCATCTTTGGCTGCAAAGAATATAATCAATCTGATTTCGGTGTTGACCATCTGGTGATGTCCATGTGTAGAGTCTTCTCTTGTGTTGTTGGAAGCGGGTGTTTGCTATGACCAATGCATTCTCTTGGCAAAACTCTATTAGCCTTTGCCCTGCTTCATTCTGCACTCCAAGGCCAAATTTGCCTGTTACTCCAGGTGTTTATTTACTTCCTACTTTTGCATTCCAGTCCCCTATAGTGAAAAGGACATCTTTTTTGGATGTTAGTTCTAAAAGGTCTTGTAGGTCTTCATAGAACCATTCAACTTCAGCTTCTTCAGCTTTCCTGGCTGGGGCATAGGCTTGGATTATCGTGATATTGAATGGTTTGCCTTGGATACGAACAGAGATCATTCTGTCGTTTTTGAGATTGCATCCAAGTACTGCATTTTGGACTCTTTTGTTGACCATGATGGCTACTCCATTTCTTATAAGGGATTCGTGCCCACAGTGGTAGATATAATGGTCATCTGAGTTAAATTCACCCATTCCAGTCCATTTTAGTTCACTGATTCCTAGAATGTCGACGTTCACTCTTGCCATCTCTTGTTTGACCATTTCCAATTTGCCTTGATTCATGGATCTGACATTCCAGGTTCCTATGCAATATTGCTCTTTACAGAATTGGACCTTGCTTCTGTCATCAGTCACATCCACAACTGGGTATTGTTTTTGCTTTGGCTCCATCCCTTCATTCTTTCTGGAGTCATTTATCCACTGAACTCCAATAACATATTGGGCACCTACTGACCCGGGGAGTTCCCCTTTCAGTATCCTACCATTTTGGATAATGGATAATCCCAAAAAAATCCATTATATTGTATGGCAATTCATATAAACTATAATAAAAAAAACAATTCAAAGGAAAATCTACATGGCAAACAAACAAATGCAAAGATGTTCAACATCACTAGCCATTAAGAAAATTCAAATTAAAACTAAATGAGATACCACTACACATCCATTAGAATGGCTATGATTAAAAAGACTGACAAAACCAAGTATTGGTGAGGATGTCAGGAAGATGGAATTCTCATTTATTTCTTAACACAAGAGACATTTATTCTCTTACCGTTCTGAAGGCCAGAAGTCTGAAATAAGGGGAAAGGCAGGCCCACACTCTCCCTGGCTCTACCGGAGATCCTCCTCTTCCATCTTCCACTGGCTGTTGGCTTTCCTTGACTTCCAACTGCATCTCTCTCTGCTCCACCATCACGTCACCTCTCTTCCACTTGTCTGCCTCTAAAGTCCCTGAGCCTCTCTTACAAGGATACATGTTATAGCACTTAGGATCCACGCAGATAATCTAGGATGAATTCCTCCTCTGGAGATCCTTACTTACCCACATCGTCTACCATATTAGGTAATTTTCATAGGTTCCAGGGATTAGAATACATATGTGCCGGGAGCCAGCATGGGAGTCCTCACCCATGACAAGGTCATGCGGGAGAGCTCTGATGGGCAAGGCGAGTCAGAGCTTGAGCCCACCCCACCCCCCACCCCACCCCGGACCTGCCTGAGCGTCTACCCTAAAACCAGAATCTGTCTGTTTTACTGTTTCATGACCTTCACCAACTCCTCTGACATTTACGGGGGCTATCCCTGACCACCTTTCTCTGTAAGAAAATCAATTTAAAGCTCTAATTAATAATTCTCCTGGGCATAATAGGAGTGTTTCAATTCAAATCCCTCCAATGACTTTCTAGCTTGCCTGACAGGTTTGTTCAGATTCACAGCCTCCCAACCATGAGAGGCACGGGAAGCTTAAGATATTCTAACAATGCAGAGCTTCTCAGAGAGTTAAAATTGTTAGAATATAACTAGTAGAGGATTTCTTTGTTGAGCTAATGCTTGCTATCAAGTTTCCATATCCCTTACCTGTGTCCTTGGGAGTGTATTGATTAATATAGTTGGTGTATAGGAATGTAAGTAGTAGCTTTAATGTTTGTAACCTTGGACCCTTGAGTTAATTCTTTTCTTGTTATAGCCCACCACACTTTTGCCCTATAGGAATGCAACTTTATCTAATGCTTTCGGAGGGTGGTGCCTGACTTTAGAATAATCACCTTTAGAGAAAAATAAGTTTTCTGAAGAAAGGGTTATAAAATGTTAACAGGCCTTCTGGCCAGAAGATGATGTAAATCACCTAAAGCTTTTGCATATGATAAGTCTGCAGAAATAAAGCCTGGCTTTGATAAGGATCAAGGACTGTTGACCTTGCATGACTCCCCCCCCCCCCCATTATCCTCTATGCACAACTTAAGGTATAAAAACTACTTTGGAAAATAAAGGGCGGGCCTTGCTCACCGAAGCTTGGTCTCCCCGTATCGTTCTTTGTCTTTCCTTTTCCTTTTCAGGCTGATCTCCTGGAGCACAGGGGCCCTTTGCGTTCACTTTCTTGCCTGGGCTTCTAAGACCCACTCAAGAAGGTGCCTAAAGTGGGGCATCTTCCGCGATTCGAGAGGGCACCTGCAGTCTACGTGAACAGAGCAAGTCCTGTGCTGGGGCTTTATTGGTTTTCTGCGTAAACCAAGGAATATCAGCCTCTTTTCTCTCCTCTATTTTCTTAACTGCAAAATTCTTTCCTTACCTCTTTCTCCTTTTATCTATCCTTTTCGTCAATGCCATCCTCCCGAGGGAATCCCTGGATCCAACCAGGGCAGGACCCTGGCACATATGTATCTTTAGACCACTGTTGTTGTTGCACCTCATTTTATGCTAGTTGGTTTAGTCTCAGGTCACTGCTATCTATAATCAATGTATCCAGAAGATGAGAGTCCTCTGATGGACCAGGGGTTTGACACCCCTCTGTCCATCAGGATCACCTCTCCCTCTAGTGATCCTGATTCCATAGTTATAGGAGTGGCCTGGCATCAGAGAAACTCCTGAGGTGATTCTACTGTCTAGCCAGGCTTGTAAACCCGTGATTTTGGAAGATCCAAAGTGGCTGCCACTCACTGGGGTTGGCATGGGTGGAAGTTGGGAGGAAATCACAGCCCCCTACAGTACAATTGCAGTTGTGCTGCTGTGCTCTGTTGATTGAGCAAAAAAGTCTTTTGAGGAGAGCTACCCTGGAATCAGAAATATTTTAAACTTAAAATTATATTTTCATGAACCCTATCTCCTACCTGAGTTTGAAAAAGAGCATCACATGTTTTCTCAAGATTCCATTTATTTTTGCCTATAGATAAGAGTTGGACACGACTGAACAACTTTACTTTGACTTTTCACTTTCATGCATTGGAGAAAGAAATGGCAACCCAATCCAGTATTATTGCCTAGAGAATCCCAGAGAAGGGAGAGCCTGGTGGGCTGCTGTCTATGGGGTCACGCAAGGTTGGACACAACTGAAGCAACTTAGCAGCTGCAGCAGCAGCAGCAACACTAGGTAAGCATATGCATTGAGGATTGCCTCCCAACAGTTCTTTGTGGTCCTTGTCCACTGGATGGGAACCCCACATTCATACACGAGCTGCCAGCTTTCCTCTGCTTCCCATAGAGATGGCAGGGGGCTGGAGGGTCATGGTAGGTACAGGGACATCAATAAGGCAGAGAGTGCTAGGCATTCCTGCTCATGTGTGGTGCCCAGACTCTCAAAAGATTACCTGTAATTGTGTGCATGTATACACACACACAGCAGGTATGGCTAGCCTGAGTCCTGCATGTAACATGAGGAAAGATAACTCTGCCTCCATCTACAGAGTGCAGGTGAGGAGTGGTGGCCAGGTGAAGTCACTGGGTATCACCACATTCATATTTGTAAGCAGGATTTCATCCCTTTATTTTTTAAAACTTTTTTGAAGAAGGACTTAGTATCTTTTTTAAAAAATTAAAGTATTGTTGATTTACAATATTATGTTAGTTCCAAGTGTACAGCAAAGATGATTCAGTCTTTTATATATATATATATAAAATATGTATATAATATACATTATATATTTTTTCAGATTCTTTTCCATTAAGGTTATTAAAAGATATTGAATATTGTTCCCTGTGCTCTACAGGAGGTAATTGCTGGCAGAGCTGGTACGAGAGAACCAGGGCCTGCAGTGTGGCAACAGAGCCCATGGATGCATCAGGACATGGGCAAAGAGGGGACCAGGCTATCCTTAGAGCAGGGCAAGAGGCCTCTTCTCTGACCCTCACACTTTAAAGAACCCCAGTCTAGTCCTCCGCTGACACCCTCCTCCCAGTCCCCATGGGTTGAAGCCTCTGAGAGCCAAGGAGACACACCCCAGTCCAGAGCCCTCTCCTCCAGGCGCTCGCCTGGCAAAGTGTGGTCCACAGAGCACCAGCATCAGCATCCCACATGCCCACAGCAATGAAGGCGCAGAGTCTTAACCATTCAACTGACAGGGAATTACCACTATGGTCTAATTTTAAATATAAATACGGTAACAATAAAGAAGGTAGTTGAGCTAACCACATATCGAGTATTGTTCTAAAGTACTGCTTCTCACATCTCAGATTAAGAATCAGCTTTTACATTTTCAGCCCATTGCAACATAATCACTGATCCATTGTGCACAGTTAGTGTGCAGCTCAGCCACGTGCACCTCCCCCTGCAAGTGCAACACTCACAATGGTCTCTGGGCTGTTCAAGATCCCACCCATCCTGAGTGTGGATGTCACTGCAACAGCAGATGGCTGTTAGTTTCTAGCTTTCTTGAATTTTCTGTAGTTATTTCAGACCTGGTTACAAACAGGTCATGAACTGGCACTAGCTCACAGACCATATTCTGTGACTGTCTCTGATGTATTTAATATTTGCAACTGCTCTCTGAGAAACATACTACTCCCATCTCAACGTTACAAAGAAACTGAAGATCAGTGGGCTTCCCAACCTTAACAGCCCACAATTAGCAGGCAGCAGAACTCGTATCCAAATCCAGTCAGCAATGCCCAGAGGAACCAGTATTTGTCCCTAGAAGGCTAACTCCAGAGCTTGTGCTCCTCCCCATGTGCTTACGTCATTCTGACTATATGTTAGAAGAGGAACAGTTATAACTTAGGCCGTCAGATGAGAACCTACTCAAATACACCCTTTACAGTATCTTGCCTACTTTCAAACATACCCATCTTGCTCTCTTCTCTTGGTGGTTAAGAATCACCAAGGTCAGTAATTCCATCCTTTGCTTCTTTGGATGCTTTCAGTCCATCCATCATCCAACCAAAGCAACTGCTGAAGAGCAGAAGTTATATTCATTTTCCAGATAAAGAAGCTGAGATTCAGAAGTTGAGACTTACCTATGCAAGTAATTAAGGCTACATGGCTATATGGTATCCAGAGCCCATTTTGTCAAGGTTGGTGCCAGTTTATTATGTTGGTAACTTAGCTTATTTCCTTTCACTCCCAAGTGTCCCAATTGGACACTACACTTTTTGAACACCCACGCTGCTAGCAAGTAGCAGATAAAGAATTGGCATGCAGATCAATGTGACTGACTCCAAACCTAGGGCTTTCTGTTATCCCAGGCTGCTGCTGCTGCTGTTAAGTTGCTTCAGTCATGTCCGACTCTGTGCAACTCCATAGATGGCAGCCCACCAGGCTCCCCCATCCCTGGGATTCTCCAGGCCAGAACACTGGAGTGGGTTGCCATTTCCTTCTCCAATGCATGAAAGTGAAAAGTGAAAGTGAAGTCACTCAGTTGTGTCCAACTCTTTGTGACCCTGTGAACTGCAGTCTACCAGGCTCCTGCATCCATGGGATCTTCCAGGTAAGAGTACTGGAGTGGGTTGCCATTGCCTTCTCCAGGCTACCTCTTAAAATTTCAAAATCATAACGTTCAGAAAGAATATTTGTTTTCAGTCAACATTCATTCAGCAACGAGCATCCCTTATGTGACAGACACTGTGCTGCAAGGTTAGCCAGGTGACTCAGTGGTAAAGAATCTGCCTGCCAATGCAGGAGACGTAGGTATGATCCCTGGGTCCAGAAAATACCCTGGAGAAGGAAATGGCAACCCACTCCAGTATTCTTACCTGGGAGATCCCATGGACAGAAGAGCCTAGTGGCCTAGAGTCCATGGGGTTGCAAAAGAATTGGACACAATTTAGCGACTAATGAACAACAAAAATGTAATAGACATTGTGCTGCAAGATGTAATTAAAAAGTAGACAGGGCACAGTTTAAAGTTTTTGGAAGCTCATGGTTTAGTAAGAAAACAAACCACCTATGAATACCCATTGTCAGGGTAGGCTACATAATTTACAGAACCCAGTGCAAAATGCAAAAAGAAGGGAGGCTTGTTCAAAAATTAAGTATTTCAAGATGGTAAGAACAGGCACTAGCCAAGCATGATTGGGTTTAACAATTGAGAGGTAACCAGGGTATCAGAGAAATAAGCATTAACTAGGATGATGAATGATCTTGAGATTGCTTCCTAGAAGAGGTGACAACTGGGCTGACCCTACAGAATGAGGATTTCTCCCCTACATGAACTTCCTCCTTTATTTTTTAAACCATAGGGTATTGAGGAGAATCAGTTACTCAGTCATTTTAGTTAAACATCAATCACCAAGAGTTTCTGTCACAGTACACACTCATCACCTACCCCTGGAGCTGTGACACATGCCATGAGGGGCATGCAGATGTGCTGTTCAGACCTCCCTTCACAGACTCATTGCCCAGCCACTAGAAGTGCTGCTAGTGGGCAACCTTAAGCCACCAGCCCCTCTGGGCATAGCCTCTGTACAATGACCCATCCGATGTATGACGGCCTGGCCAGTGGATATGTCACAACAATCCCAAAGGGTCATCACACCAGAGCTCCCGTGGGGTCAGCTAAGGTCATCTGGCCAGTGCTCCAGCTTGATTTTTTTCTCTGCCCTATCCCATTTCTTCCCTCTTGATTCCACAAGTGCTGATCCTAACGGCACCCTTAATACATATGCCAATACTGAACTCCATCCAAGTCTGCATGTCAGAGAATCAACCTGTAACATGTGTCAAAAAACATTCAGTTCTTGGACAGGATTTTTATTTGAAAATACTGTTTACATACATACTTATAACATTTCTAAATCACCAAGTAAAATATAAAATGGAAACAAGGACTCTCTGTGTGAGTGTGGTTACCTTTGGTTTAAAATCCTCAATCTAATGTCTGACTAAAAATTAAGTTTTAGTTTTAGGTTAGTAACAAAAGAAAATTAATATGTTGAACCATATGAAACTGCCATTTTTATGGGTTAAAAAAAGGTTGGATATGATTTTCACATGGTTTAATGTCATAGTAAAAAGCACTTAGCATTTGAAATTTAGAGAACATTACACTTATGAATAACTCATGGGTAAAAGATATAATGAATAAAATTAAAAATTAGAAGATACCTAAATACTATGTTTATTGATCAGTGCTAAGTTCCAAAACCTGTAGTTGCAGGTAAAGTGAGTCTTAGGGGAAAAAAGTGGGCTTTATGTACTTTTAACTTAATCACTTTTCTAATATAAGTTTGTAATTTAAGAATTTAGTGAAAAATATCAAAAAGTAAATGAAGAAAAGTTAAAGGAAAGAAAGAATAATATAGTGAAACCACCAAAAAAGAAAAAGAAAAAAAAAAAGCCCATCAAAGGATCAATCAAGCAAAAAAAACTTATTCTTTGAAAATTAATAGGAAAAATTATTTTTTTTTTCCCCTCAAGATTTTTCAAGGGGAAAAAAAAAAAAAACAAAAAAAAAAACAGGGCAAAGTTACAACGTTAAAACGCAAAGAACAACATAATCATAGATGATGCAGAGATTAAACATTTAAGATACTATGAATAATTTTATGCCAATCAAGCTCAAAACTCACAGAAACAAATCCACTAATAAAGAAATAAAACTTAACCAAAAATGACTCTGTAGAAATAACACACTGAAAAGTACTAAAATAATGAACAAAAATTAAGTAGATGTTGATTGTTGTACAATATTGTGGATACAATTAATGCCACTGAATTATATGTTTAAAAATGGTAATATGGCAAATTTTATGTTATCTATACTGTAAAAAAAAAAAAAATGTAAAAAAATCCCCAATCTAGAAGACAATCAATGCTCATGTCTGTTCTTCATTATTAAATGCCCTCGAAGGGTTCCTATTTTGAGAAAGCATGTTTTCTCTCCCTTCTCTTTTAAGATATAAAATTAAATATTGTCCTTCTATATCTTAATCGCATATCTTCTTTTGGGGGGGGCACAACTCTCCCCTATAATATCACTTAGAGTAGATTTTTTGTTTTTCCTATCCATTTTCTCTGTAGTATTTTAACCAGAGGTCTTTGGGTGGAATAATTGATCCTAGTTATATTAAAGTCAGTTGTGAAACAAAACAGCAACTTCACAGCCTTCAAGTAAACAGAATCCTTGATATAACTGGAAAGTAATATGTAATTCTTGGAACAGTAAAAAAATAAAATCTGTGACAAATTTGTTTTATAACTTAGAAAATAAGCTTTAGCTCTGGACTCTCTCAAGGCACAAAATCTGGGAGACAGCTTTTATTGGTGGCTTGCTTCTCTGATTTGGATAAGGAAAAAAAAATAGTATAACCTTTAAAAATTAATAAGTCATTTTGTAAGAGTTTGAAATCATTGTGTGAAGTTGGAGAGAGATAAATCCAAATTAACATCTTGTATGTGTAAATATTTGTTGCTGGTATAAAGAAGTACAACATAGTTTATGCAAGGCAAATACTATTGGAGAAATGCCTTCAGAATAGACTTGACTTCACAGGAGGATCACAATGCTATCTCAAAAATAGTTAAGATTAAGGTCTGTCCATTGGAGGCATTCATAACCACACAGTCACTGAGCATCATCATCATCTGGATAATTCCTTTTGAGGTACACCTGAAAAAAAAATTAATAAAAACAACACACTTAAAAGCTGTAAAGTCCCTCCTAAAGCAACACATTTCTAGGGTCACTTCTTCATGTGAAGCAAATCATAACACTAATGGAGGCACAATTTTTAAACCCAGTGATGTGCTTATTCTATGAAGGATGTAGCCCCATTAAAACCCTCAGTGGGACTGGGCTGAATGCCAAACGTGATTCCCTTGAGTTCTGATCATTCTGATTCACAGATAAGCTTTAATCACTAATTGATAACCAAAATAATTTTACAGAATTAAAACATGGAGATAAATTATAAGCAAGATAACAAAGAGGCTGAGAAATCTAGTGTCTGCGTGAGGGTTTCTCACTTTTACACAAAAATGAGCATCATCAATCTAGATGTTAATATCAGGTTTGCCAGGCTTTGAATTCTTGACTTTTACCAATTTCTAGCTGAACTGGAAGAGACATAGGTTTTCTGATAAATGTATAATCAGAACATAAAGGAAGTGAAGTGCTGTCAAGTTTGTCTGTTCCACAATCATCAGTGTTTGTAGCTGCACCATATCTTGGTTTCTTGATGAATGCACATAACAAAATGAAATAATGTCAAGACTTGTGAGCTCTTACCTCTAAATGTGTTTGGCTGTAAAAGGACTTCAAATGTCATTTTTTCCCCCAAATAAGAATGTGTAAAGTTTTGTTTGAGTGTTTAAAACAGAAAATGTGCCATCTATCTGAAGCTGGCTCATGTCATGAGCTAGGTTGCTAGGTCATGTGATTCCAGATTCATTTTATAAAACTTGATTCTAAGTCCATTTGTAGATGCTATCAACAAAGTTATCATGAGAGATAGTGGGCTTCACATATGAAATAGAAAAGCTCTGAGACACCTACCTTTATATTAGGTGTACTTTTTCTCTTGTTACCTGCACACATGCTACTCCCTAAACAGCACTGCATATGAAATGCTATATATCAAAATGTCCCTTAAGTTAAGGAGAAAAACAAGAAATTCTCCAAGAATGTTTAGGCTCATGGATGAAATCTGAGGCTAGTTCCATTATGAACGCAAGAATTTAAAAAAAAGTGGTGGTGGGGTGGGGTGGTGTGGGGGGTTGTGGGGGGGCTTTGGATCCAGTGGTTCAGAGTCCACCTGCCAATGCAGGGGACATAGGTTTGATCCCTAGTCCAGGAAGATCCACATATCATGGAGCAACTAAGCCTATGTGCCATAACTACTGAGTCCACATGTCTCTACTATGAATCCCGTATGCCACAACTACTGAAGCCAGTGCACCCTAGAGCTCATGCTCTGTAACAAGAGAAGTAAGAAAAGCCCGCATACCACAACTATAGAGTAGCCCCCTGCTCACCACAACTAGAGAAAGCCTGTGTGCAGTAATGAAGACCCAGCACAGCCAAAACTAAATAGATAAATAAATAAATAATTTAAAATAACAATAGTAAGCCCTTTTGAGATAGCATTGTTGAGGACACTCAAGCTGAAGGGCAGGCCCCCGTAGGAGCTTTCTCTGTGTACTCTGAGGTGGCAGGGTACTGCCTACATGAGCTCCAGGGGTGGGTGTAAGCTGATGCTGCCACCTCAGACTCCAGAGGCAGCCACAGACAGATGCCACTACCACCTCCAAGGGTCCTGTGAGTTGGTGCAGGTCACTCCCCCACCTTCCTTGAAGTATGCCTGGCTCACCACCACTGCCAAGGCACCCGTGACTGGGAGCCAAGTGCCTTCCTGGGAGAGTGCACATGCCATACACCCACACAACTGCACACCCCCTATCTAGGGGAAAACAGCCAGCATATGCTGAGGAAATAGATGGCAAGCATCAAAACCTAAAACAGTCCTCCTACCAAAAAAAAAAAAATTAATCCACAAAAGCTACAGAGGGACAGTCCCACATAGAAATAACCCTCTAAGACAACAGTAGATAATTGTTTCACCTAAATTCAGAGTAAGAGAAACATAAGCAAAATGAAGAAGAGAAACCACTCTCAGTTAAAAGACCAAGAGAATTCCCCTGAAGGAACAATGAAACAGATCTCTTCAGTCTAATGGACAGCAAGCCTCAAAAGGAGGCAATGAAAATACTGAAGGAATTAAGAGGCTATCAACAGAAATGCAAATTACTGGGAAAAGGAACTAGAAACTATAAGGATTCAGGAGAATGCATTTGCTGAGACTAAAACTGAGCTCAAGGCAATGAAGAATAGAATGAATATTGCAGCAGAAAGAATAAGTGACCTGGAAGATAGAATAATGGAAATTATTTAATCAAAACAGCAGACAAAAATCCAAATGAAAAATTAAAGCAATATAAGAAAGCTATGGGATAATATAAAGCAGGCCAATCTATATATATAATAGGGATTCCAGAAGGAAAAGAAAAAGAAAAGGGGATTGAAAATGTATTTGAAAAAATTATGGCTGAAAACTTCCTAGATACAAGATGCACAGAGAGCCCCAAACAAGATGAACCCAAACAGTCCAATACCAACATATTATGATAAAAATGGTAAAAGTTAGAGATAAAGAGAAGATTCTAAAGACAGCAAGAGAAAAACAAAGAGCTCATCTAAGAGAATTCCCATAGGCTATCAGCTGATTTCTCTACAGAAACACTACAGGCCAGAAGGGAGTAGCAAAATATATTGAAAGTATTAAAAGAGAAAAAAAATCAACTCAATGGACATGAATTTGAGCAAACTCCAGGAGACAGTGAAGGACAGGGAAGCCTGGCTTGCTGCAGTCCATGAGGTCACAAGGAGTTGGACATGACTGAGCGACTGAACAGCAGTACTCTACCCAGGAAGATTATTTAGAAAGGCAGAAGAAATAATTTCTCAGATAAGCAAAAACTAAAGGAATACAGCAATACTAAAACTATCCTAAAAGAAATATTGAAAAATCATCTCTAAATAGAAAAGAAGCAGGAAGATATAGGAAGGAGGAAATCACAATTGAAAAGTAAATCACTTAAATTAGTGAAAATACAGGTTAAAAAAAATAACTATTTGTGAAAGCAATGATAAACACAAGGAGCAGCAGAGAGATAAACATGAAGATGTAAAAAGGGACATTAAAATCATATTATGTGGGGAAAAGTGTGAAAGTGTTATTTGCTCAGTCATGTCTGACTTTTTGCAACCCCATGAACTGTAGTCCGCCAGGCTCCTCTGTCCATGAAATTCTCCAGGCAAGAATACTGGAGTGGGTTTCCATTCTCTTCTCCAAGGGGTCTTCCCAACCCCGAGATTGAACCTGGGTCTCCCAAATTGCAGGAAGATCTTTACAATCTGAGCCAACAAGCAAGCCCAAATATGTGAGGAAGGAGAATAAGAAAATGCAAATTCTTTTTCTTATTTTTAGAATGTGTTTGAGCCTATCTGACTAACAGTCTAAAGCAAGCAGATATATAAAGGGATTAACATACTTGAAAAACAGGGCAACTACAAGTCAAAAGCATATAATAGAATCACACACACAAACAAGAAGAGAATAAAATAAAGCATAAAATAAAGTTAAGTCATTAAACTATGGAAATAAAAACAAAAATTAAAAAAAAGGAACAAAGAAGAAGCAAAAAATCAGCTGGAAAACAAGGTTTGAAATAGAAATAAATACATATGTATCAATAATTACCTTAAATGTCAATGGGTGCAGAATCAAAAGATATGGGGGGTAGGGAGCAACTGAATTAAAAACAAGAATCTATGCTCAGGGAACTCAAACAGGGGCTCTGTGAAAATCTAGAATGGTGGGATGGGGAGGGAGGTTCTGGAGGGAGGGGACACTGGTGTACCTATGGCTGATTCTTGTTGATGTATGACAGGAAACCACAAAATTGTGTAAAGCAATTACCCTTCAATTAAAAATAAATAAATTAAAAAAAATTTAGGAATAAAAATACCAAGAGCCTACAAGAGACCCATGCTGCCTACAATACGCAACTTAGGCAAAGGATGCACACAGATTGAAAGTGTGGAAATGAAAAAAGATATTTAATGCAAACAGAAATGACAGGAGAGCAGGAATTACAATGCTGTACTCATTAAAAAAAAAAAAAGACTTGAAAGCAAAAGCTATAAAGAAACATAAAGAAGGACATTATATAATGAGGTCAATACAAAAAGAGGATATAACATTCATCAACATATATGCACCTATACTGCTGCTGCTGCTGCTGTTGCTTCAGTCGTGTCCGACTCTGTGCGACCCCAGAGACGGCAGCCCACCAAGCTCCCCCGTCCCTGGGATTCTCCAGGCAAGAACATTGGAGTGGGTTGCCATTTCCTTCTCCAATGCATGAAAGTGAAAAGTGAAAGTGAAGTCGCTCAGTCGTGTCCGACTCCTAGCGACACCATGGACTGCAGCCCACCAGGCCCCTGCATCCATGGGATTTTTCAGGCAAGAGTACTGAGTGGAGTGCCATTGCCTTCTCCGATATACACCTATAGGAGCACCAAAATACATAAAATAAATACTAACATACACAACAAGAGAAAGCAATAAGAATACAATAATAATAGAAGATATTAACACCCATTCACATCAATGCACAAATCTTCCATACAGAGAATCAATATGGCAACAGAGGTCCTAAATGATACAATAGAAGAGTTAGACTTAATTGATATTTTCAGAACACTACATCAAAAAACAAAAAACAAAAAACCAAAAAACCCAAAGTATACATTCTTATCAGGTAGACACAGAACATTCTCTAGGATTTACCATATATTAAGGCACAAAATTAACTTCAATAAATATGAGTATAGAAATATTTCAAGCATCTTCTCTGACCACATGGCATGAAACTAGAAATCAACTACAGGAAAATAAACAAGAAAAAAAGATTACCTGGAGACTAAATAACACACTACTTAAAAACCAGTGGGCCAAGGAGAAAATTTAAAAGGAAATTTAAAAATATTTTGAGACAAACAACAATGAAAACGTAACTATACAAAATCTATTTGGATTGGATTGCTCAGTCATGTCCCAATTCTCTGTGGCTCTATCGACTGCACCCCACCAGGCTTCTGTCTCCATGGGATTTTCCTGGCAAGAATACTAGAGTAGGTTGCTGTGTCCTCCTCCAGGGGAATCTTCCCAACCCAGGGGTTAAACCTGCATCTCCTGTGTCTCCTGCATTGCATGCAGATACTTTACCACTGTATGGGGCTTCCCTTGTGGCTCAGATGGTAAAGAATCCACCTGCAATGTGGGAGACCTGGGTTTGATCCCTGGGTTGGGAAGATGCCCTGGCGAAGGGAAAGGCTACCCTCTCCAGTATTCTGGCCTGGAAAATTCCATGGACTTTATAGTCCATGGAGTCCCAAAGGGTCAGACACGACTGAGCAACTTTCACTTTCACTTTACCACTGAGCAACTGGGGAAGCCCCACAAAATCTATGCTATGCAAAAAAAGCAATTCTTAGAGGGAAGTTTATAGTCACACAGGCCTTCATCAACAGAAAAATCTCAAGTAAACAACCTAACCCACCACCTAAAAGATTTAGGAAAAGAAGAACAAACAAAACCTAAAATCAACAGAAAGAAGGAAATAATAAAGATTGGAGGAAAATAAAATAGAGATTTAAAAAAATTGAAAAAAATCAACAAAACCAAGAGCTAGTGCTTTGAAAGAATAAAGAAAATTGACAAACTTCTAGCCAGGTTCACCAGGAAGAAAGGAGAGAGAACCCAAACAAACAAAATAGAAACTCAAAAAGAAAAAATCTCAACTAATACCACAGAAATATAAAAAACCATAAGAGAATATCAATTATATGTCAACAAATTTTGCAATCTAGGAAAAATGGACAACTTTCTAGAAACACATAACCCAACTAAAACTGAAGCAAGAAGAAATAGATAATTTGAACAGATAAATCACTAGAACTGAAATACAATCTATATTTTAATAACTCCCTACAGACAAAAGTCCAGGACCAGATGATACCAATTCTTCTCAAACTCTTCTAAAAGATTAAAGAGGAGGGAATACTTCCAAAAACATTCTATGAAGCCACCATCACCCTGATAATAAGTCAGACAAAGATAACACCAAAAAAGAAAATTACAGGCCAAAATCTCTGATCAATCTATTGATAGATATAAAGGTTATCAACAAAATGTTAGCAAATTAAATACACCTACACATAAAAAAGATACACCATGACCAAGAGGGTATGGATACAGTGACCAAGTGGGTATTCATCCCAGATTCATAAGGATGGTTCAACACATGCAAATCAATGTAATACACCACATTAACAAAAGAAAAAAAAATTTAAAACACCTGATCATCTCAATAAATTTAGAAAAAGGATCTGATAAAACTCAACACCTATTCATGATAAAAACTTTTACTAATGTGGGAATAGAGGGAACATATCTCAACATAATAAAAACCACTTATAACAAACCCACAGCCAATATAATACTCAATAGTGAAAAGGCAAAAGCCTTCCTACTAAAATCTGGAATAAGACAAGGATGCCCATTCTCACCACTTCTTTTCAACATAGTATTGGAAGTCCTATCCATAGTTAGAAGACAATTAAAGACAATTTAATTGCATAGTTAGAAGACAATTAAAATGCATCCAAATTGGAAGGGAACAGGTAAAACTGTCAGTATATGCAGATTCCATGACACTATATAAAGAGAACCACCAAAACTGCTAGATCTAATAAATGAATTCAACAAAGTAGCAAGATACAAGATTAACATTCAGGAATTGTTTGCAATCCTTTTTTTTAAATTTTATTTTATTTTTTAACTTTACAATACTGTATTGGTTTTGCCATATATCAACATGAATCCACCACAGGTATATACGTGTTCCCCATCCTGAACCCTCCTCCCTCCTCCCTCCCCATACCTTCCCTCTGGGTCGTCCTTTACACTAACAATGAAATGTCAGAAAGGGAATACCTTTTAAAACTCACACCCCCCCCCCCCAAAAAAAAAAGAAAGAAAGAAGAAACCTTGGAATAAACCTAACCAAGGAGGTGAAAGGCATATGCTGAGAACTATAAAACACTGATAAAGGAAATTAAGGATGACTGAAATAAATTGAAAGATATTCTATGTTCTTGAATTGGAAGAATCAATATTGTTAAAATGGCAATAGTATCCAAAGAAATCTAAAGATTTAACATGATCCCTATCAAACTACCCATGACATTTTTCTCAGAACTAAAACAAATCATCTAAAAATTTATATGGAACTACAAAAGACCCAGAATTGCCAAAGAAATATTGAGGAAAAAAAAAAAAAAACCTAGAGGAATAACTCTCTGAGACTTCGGAAAATACGGCAAAGCTACAATAATCAAAGCAGTGTGTTATTGGTGTGAAAATAGCATAAAAATCAATGGAATAGAATAGACAGCCCAGAAATAAACCCACATACCTACTGTCAATTAATCTTCAACAAAGGAAGTAAGAATTTAAAATGGGGGTAAAGACAGTCTCTTCAGCAAGTGGTGCTAAGGAAGTTGTAAAGCTGCATGTAAAGCAATGAAGGTAGAACACACCCTCACATCATGCACAAAAATAAACTCAAAATGACTTAAAGACTTAAACATAAGACATGACATTATAAAATGCCTAGAAGAAAGCATAGGCAAACATTCTCTGACATGAATCACACCAATGTTTTCTCAGTCTCCTAAGGCAATAGAATTAAAAATAAAAATAAACAAATGGGACCTAATCAAACTTACAAGACTTTGCACAGCAAGGGAAATGATAAAACAAAACAAAAAAGACAACCTATAGAATCGGAGAAAAATATTTGTAAATGATGCAACAGACAAGAACTTAATCTCCAAAATATACAAAGAGCTGATACAACTTAACAAAATAAGAACATGCAACCCAACCAAAAAATGGGCAGAATATCTTAATAGATATTACTCCAAAGAAGACATGCAGATGGCCAATGGGCACCTGAAAAGATATTTGACATCACTAATTATTAGAGAAATGCAAATCAAATCTACCACCTCACACTGGTCAGGATGTCCATCATTAAAAAGTCTACAAATAATAAATTATGGTGAGGGTGTGGAGAAAAGGGAACCCTCCCACACTAATGGTGGGAATATAAGTTGGGGTTGATACAGCTACTATGGAAAACAATACAGAGGTTCCTCAGAAAACTAATTATGATCCAGCAAACCCATTCCTGGGCATACGCCCAGAAAAAAACTAGAATTCAAAAAGATACATGCATGCTTATGTTCATAGCAGCAGTAGTCACAATAGCCAAAACATGAAAGCAACCTAAATGTCCATCGATGAAGTAATGGATGAAGAAGATGTGGTATTGTTGGGCATACACACCAAAGAAACCAGAACTGAAAGAGACACACATACACCAGTGTTCACTGTAGCACTGTTTACAATAGCTAGGACATGAAAGCAACCTAGATGTCCATTGGCAGACAAATAGATAAGGAAGTTGTGGTACACATACACGATGGAATATTACTCAGCTATAAAAAAGAACACATTTGAATCAGTTCTAATGAGGTAGATGAAACTGGAGCCTATTATACAGAATGAAGTGGGTCAAAAAGAGAATCACCAATACAGTATATTAACACATATATATAGAATTCAGAAAGATGGTAACGACAATCCTATATGCAAGGCAGCAAAAGAGACGCAGATGTAAAGAACAGACTTTTGGACTATATGGGAGAAGGCGAGGATGGGATGATTTGAGAGAATAGCACTGAAACATGTATATTATCATATGTAAAATAGATAACCAGTGCAAGGTCGATGCATGAAGCAGGGCACACAAAGCTGGTGTTCTGGGACAACCCAGAGGGGTGGGATGGGGAGGGAGATGGAAGAGGGGGTTCAGGATGGGAGGACACATGTGCACCTGTGGCTGATCCATGTCGATGTATGACAAAACCACCACAACAATGTAAAGCAATTAGGCTTCAATTAAATCAAATAAAATTTTTGAAAAATATGTGGTACATATATACAATGGAATACTCAGTTCAGTTCACTTCAGTCGCTCAGTCGTGTCTGACTCTTTGCGATCCCATGAACCGCAGCACACCAGGCCTACCTGTCCATCACCAACTCCCAGAGTTCACTCAGACTCACATCCATCAAGTCAGTGATGCCATCCAGCCATCTCATCCTCTGTCGTCCCCTTCTCCTCCTGTCCCCAATCCCTCCCAGCATCCCTCTCAGAGTTTTTTCCAATGAGTCAACTCTTTGCATGAGGTGGCCAAAGTACTGGAGTTTCAGCTTTAGCATCATTACTTCCAAAGAAATCCCAGGGCTGATCTCCTTCAGAATGGACTGGTTGGATCTCTTTGCACTCCAAGGGACTCTCAAGAGTCTTCTCCAACACCACAGTTCAAAAGCATCAATTCTTCAGCACTCAGCTTTCTTCACAGTCCAACCCTCACATCCATACATGACCACTGGAAAAACCATAGCCTTGACTAGACGGACCTTTGTTGGCAAAGTCATGTCTCTGCTTTTCAATATGCTATCTAGGTTGGTCATAACTTTTCTTCCAAGGAGTAAGCGTCATTTAATTTCATGGCTGCAACCACCATCTTCAGTGATTTTGGAGCCCCCTTTCCCCCCCCCGCAAAAAGTCTGACACTGTTTCCACTGTTTCCCCATCTATTTCCCATTAAGTGATGGGATTGGATGCCATGATCTTCGTTTTCTGAATGTTGAGTTTTAAGCCAACTTTTTCACTCTCCTCTTTAACCTTCATCAAGAGGCTTTTTAGTTCCTCTTCACTTTCTGCCATAAGGGTGGTGTCATCTGCATATCTGAGGTTATTGATATTTCTCCCGGCAATCTTGATTCCAGCCTGTGCTTCTTCCAGCTCAGCATTTCTCATGATGTACTCTGCATATAAGTTAAATAAGCAGGGTGAAAATATACAGCCTTGACGTACTCCTTTTCCTATTTGGAACAAGTCTGTTGTTCCATGTCCAGTTCTAACTGTTGCTACCTGACCTGCATACAAATTTCTCAAGAGGCAGATCAGGTGGTCTGGTATTCCCATCTCTTTCAGAATTTTTCACAGTTTATTGTGATCCACACAGTCAAAGGCTTTGGCATAGTCAATAAAGCAGAAATAGATTTTTTTCCGGAACTCTCTTGCTTTTTCCATGATCCAGCAGATGTTGGCAATTTGATCTCTGGTTCCTCTGCCTTTTCTAAAACCAGATTGAACATTGGAAGTTCACGGTTTATGTATTGCTGAAGCTTGGCTTGGAGAATTTTGAGCATTTCTTTACTAGCATGTGAGATGAGTGCAATTCTGCGGCAATTTTAGCATTCTTTGGCATTGGAATGAAAAGTGACCTTTTCCAGTCCTTTGACCACTGCTGAGTTTTCCAAATTTGCTGGCATATTGAGTGCAGCACTTTCACAGAATCATCTTTAAGAATTTGAAATAGCTCAAATGGAATTCCATCACCTCCACTAGCTTTGTTCGTAGTGATGCTTTCCAAGGCCCACTTGACTTAACATTCCAGGATATCTGGCTCTAGGTGAGTGATCACACCATCATGATTACCTGGGTTGTGAACATCTTTTTTTGTACAGTTCTTCTGTGTATTCTTGCCACTTCTTCTTAGTATCTTCTGCTTCTGTTGGGTCCATACCATTTCTGTCCTTTATTGAGCCCATCTTTGCATGAAATATTCCCTTGGTATCTCTAATTTTCTTGAAGAGATCTCTAGTCTTTCCCATTCTGTTGTTTTCCTCCATTTCTTTGCATTGATCGCTGAAGAAGGCTTTCTTATCTCTTCTTGCTATTTTTGGAACTCTTCATTGAGATGCCTATATCTTTCATTTTCTCCTTTGCTTTTCACTTCTCTTCTTTTCACAGCTATTTGTAAGACCTCCCCAGACAGCCATTTTGCTTTTTTGCATTTCTTTTCCATGGGAATGGTCTTGATCCCTGTTTCCTATACAATGTCACGAACCTCAGTCCACAGTTCATCAGGCACTCTATCGATCAGATCTAGTCCCTTAAATCTATTTCTCACTTCCACTGTATAATCATAAGGGATTTGATTTAGGTCATACCTGAATGGTCTAGTGGTTTTCCCTACTTTCTTCAATTTAAGTCTGAATTTGGCAATAAGGAGTTCATGACCTGAGCCACAGTCAGCTCCTGGTCTTTTTTTTTTTTGTGGACTGTATAGAGCTTCTCCATCTTTGGCTGCAAAGAATATAATCAATCTGATTTTGGTGTTGACCATCTCGTGATTTCCATGTGTACAGTCTTCTCTTGTGTTGTTGGAAGAGGGTGTTTGCTATGACCAGTGCATTCTCTTGGTAAAACTCTATTGTCCTTTGCCCTGCTTCATTCCATACCCCAAGGCCAAATTTGCCTATTACTCCAGGTGTTTCTTGACTTCCTACTTTTGCATTCCAGTCCCCTATAATGAAAAGGATATCTTTTTTGGGTGTTAGTTCTAAAAGGTCTTGTAGGTCTTCATAGAACTGTTCAACTTCAGCCTCTTCAGCATTACTGGTTGGGGCATATTCTTGGATTACCATGATATTGAATGGTTTACCATGGAAACGAATAGAGATCATTCTGTCGTTTTTGAGATTGCATCCAAGTACTGCATTTCAAACTCTTTTGTTGACCATGATGGCTACTCCATTTCTTCTGAGGGATTCCTGCCCGCAGTAGTAGATATAATGGTCATCTGAGTTAAATTCACCCATTCCAGTCCATTCTAGTTTGCTGATTCCCAGAATGTCGACGTTCAGTCTTGCCATCTCTTGTTTGACCACTTCCAATTTGTCTTGATTTGTGGACCTGACATTCCAGGTTCCTATGCAATATTGCTCTTTAAAGCATCAGACCTTGCTTCTGTCATCAGTACATCCACAACTGGGTATTGTTTTTGCTTTGGCTCCATCCCTTCATTCTTTCTGGAGTTATTTCTCCACTGATCTCCAGTAGCATATTGGGCACCTACTGACCTGGAGAATTCCTCTTTCAGTATCCTATCATTTTGCTTTTTCGTACTGTTCATGGGGTTCTCAAGTCAATGGAATACAACTCAGCCATAAAAAGAACAAGATAATGTCATCTGCAGCATCGTGGATGTAACTACAGATTATCATACTAAGTAAGTCAGAAAGAGAAAGACAAATACCATATGATATCACTTATATATGGAATGCGAAATATGGCACAAATCAACCTACCTACAAAACAGAGATAGACTCACAGTCATAGAGAACAGACTTGTGGTTACCAAGGGGGAAAGGGGAAGGGAGTGGAAGGGACTAGGAATTTAAGGTTGGTAGAGGCAAATCCTTACATTCAGAATGGATAAAAAGAAGGTCCTGGGACTTCCCTGGTGGTCCAGTGGTTAAGATTCTGCTTTGCAGTGCAGGGGGCATGGGTTTTGATCCCTGACTAGGAAACTAAGATCCCACATACTGTGGAGAAACTAAGCCTGTGTACCACAACTAGAAAGTCCATGCACCTTAACAAAAGATCCTGCATGATACAAGGAAGATCCCACATGCTGCAACTAGGACCCAACAAAGCCAAATAAATAAATATACTGCACACAAAAATAAATAAATATATAAATAAAAAAACAAGGCCCTAATGCATAGCATAGGGAACTATATTCAATATTCTGTGATTAAAACATAGTGGGAAAGAACATAAAAAAATAATGTATCAGTTCAGTTCAGTTCAGTTGCTCAGTCATGTCCGACTCTTTGCAACCCATGGACTGCAGCATGCCAGGCTTTTCTGTCCATCACCAACTCCCAGAGCCTGCTCAAGCTCATGTCCATCCAGTTGGTGAGGCCATTCAACCATCTCATCCTCTGTCATCCCTTTCTCTTCCTGCCTTCCATCTTTCCCAGCATCAGCATCTTTTCAAATGAGTCAGTTCTTTGCATCAGGTGGCTTAAACTGATTGAAACTGCAATCAGTTTCAGCTTCAGCATCAGTCCTTCCAATGAATACTCAGGACTGATTTTCTTTAGGATTGAGTGGCTTGATCTCCTTGCAGTCTCCCAAGGGAATCTCAAGAGTCTTCTCTAACACTACAACTCACAAGGATCAATTCTTCAGCACTCAGCTTTCTTTATGGTCCAACTCTCAAGCCATACATGACTAGTGGGAAAACTAGAGCTTTGGCTAGACAGACCTTTGCCTGCAAAGTCATGTCTCTGCTTTTTAATATGCTATCTAGGTTGGTCATAGCTTTTCTTCCAAAGACTAAGCATCTTTTAATTTCATGGTCTCAGTCACCACTTGCAGTGATTTTGGAGCCCAGGAAAATAAAGTCTCTCACTGTTTCCATTGTTTCCCCATCTATTTGCCATGAAGTGATGGGACTGGATGCCATGATCTTAGTTTTCTGAATGTTGATCTTTAAGCCAACTTTTTCACTCTGCTCTTTCACTTTCATCAAGAAGTTCTTTAGTTCTTCTTCACTTTCTGCCATAAGGGTGGTGTCACCTGCATATCTGAGGTTATTGATATTTCTCCTGGAAATCTTGATTCCAAGTTCTTCTTCACTTTCTGCCATAAGGGTGGTGTCACCTGCATATCTGAGGTTATTGATATTTCTCCTGGAAATCTTGATTCCAGCTTGTGCTTCTTCCAGCCCAGCATTTCGCATGATGTACTCTACATATAAGTTAAATAAGCAGGGTGACAGTATACAGCCTTGATGTACCCCTTTTCCAATTTGGAACCAGTCATTTGCTCCATGTCCGGTTCTAACTGTTGCTTCTTGACCTGCATACAGATTTCTCAGGAGGCAGGTAAGGTGGTCTGTTATTCCCATCTCTTTAAGAATTTTCCACAGTTTGTTGTGATCCACACAGTCAAAGGCTTTGGTGTACTCAACAAAGCAGAGGCACAGCAAAGTGATTCAATTATAAATGTAAATAAATTATTTTCTTTGTTTTTCTGGAACTCTCTATTGTTTGTTTGTTTGTTTGTTTTCTGCATCTCTGTGCAGCAGAGATGGACACAACATTGTAAACCAACTATATGTCAATAAAAACAAAAAATAAAAGTAAGGCTTTTGGGAAGTCTAATTGCATATCATCCCCCTCTTCCATTTTATTAAGCTACCCATATTTTGTGTGGTTTTATGTGTATGTATTCCTTTTGAAACAAAAACATCCAAAATAACAAATGGAAATATGTTTCACATTCTACTGTTTGACAGCGCTCCCCAAATCACAGGATTCCTTTTCCCATATCTCTTCTCAATGTAATTTTTATGAAGAAAATGTTATTATTATCACCTCTTAGCCAAAATGGGATTTGCTTCATGAATAGCTTCCTATGTATAAACTCTTTGGTTTGACCTTTCTCTCTCTTATCTGTTTGCCCTGGTGTAGATCACACTCTGGCTGACAGGAGGAGTGAGAGAAGGCATCTTCTTCACAGGGCAGTTTGCGAAGGGAGTTGAGATGACTGAATGCTTATTAGCAGAGTCCTTGTGGATGGGCTGCATCTGGGATGGAGAAGCCCAGTCTCACCTCTCTCCTGAGACCACTGCTGATCCTGGAAAAATCACTTAAGCTCTCTCCACACCAGCTAGTTCATTTGTGAAACAAGACAATGACCTACCTCATAGGAACTAAGTGACAGCTACAAACTTCAGGTTGTAAATATGCTGAGCTAAGTGTTGGGTGTGATTATGATGCTGCTCAGAGATGTGGCCCCTTAGCTCATGAAAAGTGGCAGCATCACCTAGCTTGAACAACGAAAACAAAACAAGACATCTGGGAGGCACTTTTATGAATCTTCTGATTTTATCTTTAAGCAAGCCCAGAGCCTTAGTAGAGATGTGTTTAATTCAGGGAATATAGTGACCAAGAGGCAGAAGGTGGTTAAAAGATTACTAATTCTTTCTCTCCTGTGACGCTGAGAAGTTACTTGGGGCCTTCTCTTTTAGTTTCTACATCTGAGGGATTATAGTGCCAGCTCAGAATAATTGTGAAGACTCAAGTAGATATAAGGCCAAAAAAGTTCAAATTTCAGGGCAAATAGACCAGTGAGTGGTGGGTTTATTGGCCCTATGCTCTTCCTTCTCTTGGATTTGTTCATTATACCCAGAGATGGCAGCCCACCAGGCTCCACTGTCCCTGGGATTCTCCAGGCAAGAACACTGGAGTGGGTTGCCATTTCCTTCTCCAGTGTATGAAAGTGAAAAGTGAAAGTGAAGTCGCTCAGTCGTGTCCGACTCTTAGCGACCCCATGGACTGCAGCCTACCAGCCTCCTCCATCCATGGGATTTTCCAGGCAAGAGTACTGGAGTGGGGTGCCATCACCTTCTCCATTCATTACAGTTCCTTTCATATAGGCTGAAACTAAGTCCAGTATTTAAACTCCAGATTGTAAATTAAGCCACCATCACGGAATTAGATCTTACTAAAAGCAACAGAGCAATAAAAGTTCCCCTGCATGGACAAAGGCCAGCAATCAACGATTTAATATATGTACAATTCTAGCTCAAGTCTCTGACCATTCATTCTCACTAAGCTGCATGGCCCTAGTTCAATCCCAGTAATCCTCAAACTCCTCATATTTAAAGCAACTAATTTTGGTGTACATAATGGCAGATAAATTATCCAAGTTAAAGAATGCTGGAGAGTTAGAGAGGATTTCCACTTTTAACACAATGAAATAATTAATTTTACCCTTCCCTTATCCTCTCGGAAATCACCTTAAACAGCAAGGATATTGGGAGATTAAAAAAAAAAAAACTCAATCTTTGATGAAATCAGGAGTTATTTGAAAACTCAAATGACAAAAAATCTGGACAGGCTGCCTTAAGCGACTGGATCCAATGGGCTGTGCCAAGACAGAGAGAGTATATAAGGGGAGTGGATCTCAACAATCATGGAGAGCACATTTCTTCCAACTAACTGGCAAACTGTAAGGTATACCCATGAAGGAGTATATAGATAGAATCATTATCTTTGCCTGAAGGATGTACACTGGTCAGGTCCTAGGAGAAGAGCAATTCTGGAGTGCAAGCAGCATTGACTGCCCAACTCTGCAGGTTAGAGAGGAATACAAGCTAAATGAATACTGGTTCTCATTTATTTCTCCCTCACCTATATATGTTCTCCTCTCTCTCTCTCTCTCTCTCTGCACCATGAAGGAGCTTCTGTGTAAAATAGAGAGAATTTCTTTTAGCCTGAAATGGTTACCTAGCCACAACTATATGGCAAATATATGATCTAGAAAAAAACATTAAATTCAAGGGTGAGTAGTATGAATAACAACAATAAAAAAGTAGTATAGGATCTGTAAAGACACAAACAAAAAATGAGGCTAAAGAACAAGATAAGCAGATGACAGATGAAAATACTCACTGAAAGATGAAAATTATAAAAATACATAATGTAATACATTAAAAAAACACATAGAACAATCAATCTGTGACAACAGATAAATAGGAGTACAGGAAAGCATGACACAGCAACAGAAGATTATGAAACATGAGTTGACAGAGGTTGAAAATGGAGTGGAAGAGAAACATGAAAGCATCAAAGAATGATCTCTCTATAAGGTGCCACAAAGATTAGTCATTGCTGAAAAAAGTATGAGACATGGGACAGGACTAAGAATGCAAGGTACATAACTGTAAATTAATAAAAATTTTTAAAAGGTTAAGGAGATATGTTTTATACAATAGACAAAGGATGTAACCTCTGAGCCACCAGTGAAGCCCATATATACATATAGATATTTGTAAAGAAGAGAGTCCAATGAAATAAAAGGAACTCAAAGATATAATTCAAGTAAAGTTATATGGAAAAAAAAAAAAAAAAACTTGAATGTGCAGACTAAGGAAGTCCTAGAAAAAACTAATGACCTTCAACATAGAGAAATGGTTTTTTGAACATCCAGGAAAAATTAAGTTATTTTAAATTAGAGAGACAACAGATAAATATTTCACACAGTTGATCTTTGATCAACAAAGGGGTTAGAGGCACTGACCCTCTGAACAGTTAAAAATCTGTGTATAATATTATAGTCAGCCTTCTGTATCCACAGATTCAATCAACAGTAGATAGTATAGTACTACAGCACATATTTTTTGAAAATAATCCACATGTAAGTGGACCCATGCAGTCCAAACCTGTGCTTTTCAAACATCAACTATATTTACAATTAGTCAGGAATTCTAACTCAAATGGACCCTCCTTTAAGTTTGTACAGTCTTGTTTTCAACCTTTCATTTGTACTGCTACACAGAATAGTAAATACACTTAACTTGACATTGAATCTCAGTATAGAATCACTATCTATAGTTACCTATTCTGAAAAGAGTTTCATGCAATATTTACTGTTACTACAATGGACACATTGCTACTTTCCTTCTATTCCATTCTTTTCTATCTCATTTCTTAAAACATACTGGTCATGACTGGACTAAACAAATTTCACAGCCCTGTTAAGAATCACAATCCAGAGTTTGAAAAACACTATACTAGAAGACAAACTTTAGCAAACTAGAGATGGAAGAAGTATAATTTAAAACAAGTAAGCAGGAAGGTGGTCCTAAGATGGTGGAGGAATAGGACAGGGAGACCACTTTCTCCCCCACAAATTCATCGAAAGAACATTTGAATGCTGAGTAAATTCCACAAAACAACTTCTGAATGCTGGCAGAAGACATCAGGCACCCAGAAAGGCAGCCCATTGTCTTCAAAAGGAGATGGAGAAGTCTTGAGGCTATTGTAAGAATAAGACTGAAAACCAGACCAGGAGGATTAAATCCAAATCCTGAGAACACCAGAGAACTCCTGACTCCAGGGAACATTAATCGATAGGAGCTCATCAAATACCTCCATACCTACACTGAAACCAAGCACCACCCAAGGGCCAACAAGTTCCAGAGTAAGACATGCCACACAAATTCTCTAGCAACACAAGAACATAGCCCTGAGCTTCAATATAAAGGCTGCCCAAAGTCACACCAAACCCATTGACATCTCAAAACTCATTACTGGACACTTCATTGCACTCCAGAGAGAAGAAATCCAGCTCCACCCACCAGAGCACCAACACAAGCTTCCCTAAGCAGGAAACCTTGACAAGCCACCCATCCAACCCCACCCACAGTGAGGAACCTTCACAATAAAGAGGAATCACAAACTGCCAGAATATGGAAAGGCCACCCCAAACACAGCAACATAAACAAGATGAAAAGGCAGATAAATACCCAGCAGGTAAAGGAACAGGATAAATGCTCACCACACCAAACAAAAGAAGAGATAGAGAATCTACCTGATAAAGAATGCCAAATAATGATAATGAAAATGATCCAAGATCCTGAAAACAAAATGGAGTTACAGATAAATAGCCTGGAGAAAAGGATCAAGAAGATGCAAGAAAGGTTTAACAAGGACCTAGAATAAATAAAAAAGAGTCAATATAACAAAAAAATGCAATAAATGAGATCAAAAACACTCTGGAGGGAACCAACAGTAGAATAACGGAGGCAGAAGATAGGATAAGTGAGGTAAAAGATAGAATGGTAGAAATAAATGAAACAAAGAGGAAAAAAGAATTAAAAGAAATGAGAACAACCTCAGAGAGCTCTGGGACAATGTTAAATGCCCCAACATTCGAATCATAAGAGTCCCAGAAGAAGAAGACAAATAGAAAGACCACGAGAAAATACTTGAGGAGATAATAGTTGAAAACTTCCCTAAAATGGGGATGGAAATAATCACCCAAGTCCAAGAAACCCAGAGAGTCCCAAACAGGATAAACTCAAGGTCAAATACCCTAAGACACATATTAATAAAATTAACAAAGATCAAAAACAAAGAAAAAATATTAAAAGCAGCAAGGGAAAAACAACAAGTACCACACAAGGGGATTCCCATCAGGAAAACAGCTGATCTTTCAATAGAAACTCTTTAGGCCAGAAAGGAATGGCAGAACATTCTTAAACTGTTGAAAGAAAAAAAAAAAAAACAAACCTACAGCCCAGATTATTGTATCCAGCAAGAATCTCATTCAAATATGAAGGAGAAATCAAAAGCTTTACAGACAAGCAAAAGCTGAGAAAATTCAGCACCACCAAACCAGCTCTCCAACAAATGTTAAAGGATCTTCTCTAGACAGGAAACACAGAAAGCGTGCATAAACTCGAACCCAAAACAATAAAGTAAATGGAAATGGGATCGTACTTATCAATAATTACCTTAAATGTAAATGGGCTGAATGCCCCAACCAAAAGACAAAGACTGGCTGAATGGATACAGAAACAAAACCCGTATATATGTTGTCTACAAGAGACCCACCTCGAAACAAGGGACACATACAAACTGAAAGTGAAGGGCTGGAAAAAGATATTCCACGCAAATGGAGACCAAAAGAAAGCAGTAGTAGCAATACTCATATCAGATAAAATGGACTTTATAACAAAGTCTGTGAAAAGAGACAAAGAAGGACACTATATAATGATCAAAGGATCAATCCAAGAAGAAGATATAACAATTATAAATATATATGCACCCAACATAGGAGCACTGCAATATGTAAGACAAATGCTAACAAGTATGAAAGGGGAAATTAACAGTAACACTATAATAGTGGGAGACTTTAATACCCCACTCACACCTATGGATAGATCAACTAAACAGAAAATTAACAAGGAAACACAAACTTTAAATGATACACTAGACCAGTTAGACCTAATTGATATCTAGGACATTTTACCCCAAAACAATGAATTTCACCTTTTTCTCAAGCACACATGGAACCTTCTCCAGGATAGATCACATCCTGGGCCATAAATCTAGCCTTGGTAAATTCAAAAAAATTGAAATCATTCCAAACATCTTTTCTGACCATAATGCAGTAAGATTAGATCTCAATTACAGGAGAAAAACTATTAAAAATTCCAACATATGGAGGCTGAACAACACGCTGCTGGATAACTAACAAATCACAGAAGAAATCAAAAAAGAAATCAAAATATGCATAGAAACGAATGAGAATGAAAACACAACAACCCAAAACCTGTGGGACACTTTAAAAGCAGTGCTAAGGGGAAGGTTCATAGCAATACAGGTTGACCTCAAGAAACAATAAAAAAGTCAAATAAATAACCTAACTCTACACCTAAAACATTAGAAAATGGAAAAATAAAGAATCCCAGGGTTAGCAGAAGGAAAGGAATCTTAAAAATTGGGCAGAAATAAAGGCAAAAGAAACAAAAGAGACCATAGCAAAAATCAACAAAGCCAAAGCTGGTTCTTTGAGAAGATAAATAAAATTGACAAACCATTATCTAGACTCATCAAGAAACAAAGGGAGAAGAATCGAATAAAAAAAATAGAAATGAAAACGGAGAGATCACAACAGACAACACAGACATACAAAGGATCATAAGAGACTACTATAAGCAACTATATGCCAATAAGATGGACAACTTGGAAGGAATGGACAAATTCTTAGAAAAGTAAAACTTTCCACAACAAGCAGGAAGAAATAGAAAATCTTAACAGACCCATCACAAGCACGGACATTGAAACTGTAATCAGAAATCTTCCAGCAAACAAGCCCAGGTCCAGATGGCTTCACAGCTGAATTATATCAAAAATTTAGAGAAGGGCTAACACCTATACTACTCAAACTCTTTCAGATAATTGCAGAGGAAGGTAAACTTCCAAGCTCATTCTATGAGGCCACCATCACCCTAATACAAAAACCTGACAAAGATGCCACAAAAAAAAAAAGAAAGTACAGGCCAATATCACTGATGAAGATAGATGCAAAAATCCATAACAAAATTCTAGCAAACAGAATCCAACAACATATTAAAAAGATCATACATCATGACCAAGTGGGCTTTATCCCAGGGATGCAAAGTTTCTTCAATATCTGAAAATCAATCAATGTAATACACCACATTAACAAATTGAAAAATAAAAACCATATGATTATCTCAATAGATGCAGAGAAAGCCTTTGACAAAATTCAACATCTATTTATGATAAAAACTCTGCAGACAGGAGGAATAGAAGGAACATACCTCAACATAATAAAAGGCTTATGTGATAAACCCACAGCAAACATTATCCTCAATGGTGAAAAATTGAAAGCATTTCCCCTAAAGTCAGGAACAAGACAAGGGTGCCCACTCTCACCATTACAATTCAACATAGTTTTGGAAGTTTTACCACAGCAATCAGAGAAGAAAAAGAAATAAAATGATTCCATATTGGAAAAGAAGTAAAACTCTCACTGTTTGCATATGACATGATCCTGTACATAGAAAACCCTAAAGAATCCACCAGAAAATTACTAATCAATGAATATAGTAAAGTTACAGGATATAAAATTAACACACAGAAATCCCTTGCATTCCTATACACTAATAATGAGAAAACAGAAGGAGAAATTAAGGAAACAATTCCATTCACCATTTCAATGAAAAGAAAAAAATACTTAGGAATATATCTACCTAAAGAAACAAAAGACCTATATATAGAAAACTATAAAACACTGGTGAAAGAAATCAAAGAGGACACAAATAGATGGAGAAATATACCTTGTTCATGGATCAGAAGAATCAATATAGTGAAAATGAGTATAATACCCAAAACAATCTATAGATTCAATGGAATCCCTATCAAGCTACCAATGGTATTTTTCACAGAACTAGAACAAATAATTTCACAATTTGTATGGAAATACAAAAAACCTCAAATAGCCAAAGCAATCTTGATAAAGAAGAATGGAACTGGAGGAATCAACCTGCCTGACTTCAGGCTATACTACAAAGCCACAGTCATCAAGACAGTATGGTACTGGCACAAAGAAAGAAATATAGATCAGTGGAACAAAATAGAAAGTCCAGAGATAAATCCATACACCTATGTACATCTTATCTTCGACAAAGGAGGCAAGAATATACAATGGAGAAAAGACAATCTCTTTAACAAGTGGTGCTGGGGAAATTGGTCAACCACTTGTAAAAGAATGAAACTAGAACACTTTCTAACACCATACACAAAAATAAACTCAAAATGGATTAAAGATCTAAATGTAAGACCAGAAACTATAAAACTCCTAGAAGAAAACACAGGCCAAAACATTCTCCCAACATAAAAATCACAGTAGGATCCTCCTATGGACCGACCCATCCTCGCCCAGAATATTGAAATAAAAAGAAAAATAAACAAAATGGGACCTAAATTAAAATTAAAAGAAAGCTCTGCACAACAAAGGTAAAACATAAGCAAGGTGAAAAAGACAAAGCCTTCAGAAGGGAGAAAATAAATAGGCAAATGAAGGCAACTGATAAAGAATTAAATTGAAAAATACACAAGCAACT